>NC_068989.1:85798017-85801140 GCF_001194135.2 Octopus bimaculoides
GGAACTGGAATCACGGAATGTGAAAGTCTGAGTGTTTGTTTTTACTGAAAGGAAAGAAAATGTATGAGTGCACTAGTGTGTGTGTGAGAAAAAACACAGAACAAGTAAAAGTGTCTGTAACAGACTGTGAAAAGTCTTAAAACACTGAGATGGAGAAAACCAGTTCGTATTAAAATTCCACAAGGAGATAGAATGTCCATACGCAGGAAGTTGCGGTCAAGGAGCAGAGCTGTAGTTGAGCGTCGATGCTGGCTGGGACCTGTGTTACCTGGTACTGAATATTCTGGCTGGTTAGTTCTGGTTCGTTGATCGTGAGTGGAAACATCCACTCTAATAGGTTCGAGATAAAACCGCGCTTGTTGATGTTGGTTGCTTGTGTACGTGTAGAAGTCATGTTGACGATGTTGGTAGTACGTAGAGTCGTATTGCTGCTGGCGACGTCGGGGGCGATGCTTGTAGTTCGTAGTGGTTGTTGATGTCGTCGCTGTAAACTGGCTGTAGCTGTGTGGTGGTAATGATGTTGACAGTGGTGTGTGGTGTTTGAAAAACGAGCACGTCGTACACGAAAGTTGAGAGTTTGCCAAGGTACGCTCCTTTCAGACAGTCGACAGACACAATTTCCGTACGACCATTAGCGTCGACCTTGAAAAACTTTGGAGTGCGAGAAAGCACACGATAGGGTCCTTTGTAGGGAGAAACAAGGGGTCCCCACTTTATAGGAAAGTGGGTTATACATCATTAGATGTATACCTGACTTTCCCATATAAAATTAAGAATTAACGGAACGCTGAACTCCAGACTATCAACATGAACAACATTTATTCAAGGTGGAATATATACATCTTTAGCTCTTGTTTGTTGAGACGTCTTCTGTGTGTGTGAGCATGGTTGTTGGTATGTAGATGTGAGCGAGCTGTCTAGCGTAAGTTCGAAAGATGGAGAGAGACAGCTAAACACGTCCTTGCTCAATCGCTGGCCAGCAAGAAAGAGACAGAATAAAGCGGGAAACGGTGGGGCATCTTCCCCACGTTGGGAATCACCGAGTTCAAATCTTCGAAGCCAACTTTGTATTTTATCCTTCTGCTATCAATAAACGAAAGTACAAGTCAAGTATTCGAATCAGTTTACCTTATTAAAATGAATCCTAGGTGTGAATAGAATTTATAATAGATTTTCACAGTCCCACAGTGCAGCACCTTTGGCAAGTATTTTCTACAAAAGCCTCATAGCCTCGGGCTGAGCCGTGCCTTGTAATTAACTTTGGTAGAGAGAAACTGTGAAAGCTCGTCACACACACACATGTATGTGTGTGCGTTTGTTCCCCACAATCGCTTGACAATCGGTATTGGTTTGTTTACCTCCCCGTAATTTAGCGGTGTTGTGAAAGTGGCCAATAGAATAAGTACCAGACTTGGGAAAGCAAAATCCCACAAAACGTAAGTACCGGGGTCAATTTATTCGACACCTTTCAACGTGGTGCCCCAACCTGGTCAATTCAATGAACTGAAACTAGTAAAGAATAAAAAGAAAGGTAAAAAAGATGTCATGCATATCAGTGGAAGTTGTTACATGGTCGCTCCTAGTTGCCAAATCTCTCTCGAGTCGTAATCTCAGACGTCCACAAAAGATGAGATGGCCAAGGATGGAACATCTCTGACTATTTAAAAACAGCAGCCAAATTTACTTCAATTAACACCCTTCCGTCTATGTTCCCTCTGTGGGTGTATGCAAAAATGTTCTAGTGAGCAAATTATGTGCATACCCATATGAGTAACCATCACTCAAATTTCTTACATAATATTTTAAAAAGTACAATTTCATCTTGAAAACCCATATATGCGCATTCTTTCCTCTCCAGGTTGTAAAACGTGAGGCGCGCCCACCTTAAAAGGAACACTGCCAACCCTCTTGAAAAGGGAGGATAAACTAGATAATGTAGACTTGGATACATCTCCTGAATAAATGGTGTGATGATCACGGTTGGAAGGTCTTTGAATATAAATCTGCTTTATCAGGATGCTTGGGGACTAAACATCATTATCACCACCACCGTCAACAAATTACGACGGAGCCTCAATGTAGTCATTAAAATGATTTGAAATAGCAACCAATGAGATACAAAAATACGTGATGGTCATGGCTGGGATACCTTTGATCATGCGTCTGTTCAGTCAGAGTCGACCTAGGAATAAATAACTTGTAAGAAATATATAATTTGGAGAATCACACACGTGTTACGACGAAAAAAAAAATTCCTCGAGATTAAATTCTTAATTCGGAATTATAATTAAATAATGTTTAATCTTTTTTTTGCTACCCACTATGTAATTTTAGCGATAATATATGCCAAATGTAGCAGAGTTGTGATGATATTTCTATGGATGATATCTTAAATGATTATTAAGAAGATGACCGGCGCAAGAATTTATACGTTATGTATTGGTCGTTGGTCAATGGGCCGCTTTGCGTGGCGTATGAATTCATATGTTAAAAGATATCAAATTAATGAACAACAGACTTAAAGATCGAATGCGTTCTAACAGCACCAATACTACTTTTCATTTTTTCAGACATAATGTAACTACGACTACATTATTGAATATGTATCTGTTGTTTAAACCCAAATCGATAAAATCGAACCAGATTGATATAAATATGGGGGTCGATATGATCGATTAAATTCTCTTGAAGGCAGTGCTCCAGCATGGCGACCATCCGATGAATAAAACAAATAGACGATAGTGTAACAACCGCTATTGTTTTATTCCTTAACAGTGGAGACGTTTTGTAACCTAATAGGGGTTTATTAGCTTGCTGCGCTGGGATCAAACAAGTTTTCACTTTCGATACACGACTTCAGATCAAACCACTTGCTAATAAAATACAACTCCTAACTATTGTTTTTTTTTTCCCTCACCCCACTCTTTTTTTCCCCCACAAATGGTTTCAATACAGTTTTAGCAGAAGGTTTTTAAAAAAATTGAAGAAAATTTGGGGCTAATGCAGAATCACACCTCTCCTTGAAAAATGCATTTAAAAATAAAAATTCGGATTCCTGTGTTTTAGATGTCGGGGATTACGAATATGCAAAAAAAAACAACAAAAAAAAACACCTTTTCAAAT
>NC_068989.1:85801570-85806298 GCF_001194135.2 Octopus bimaculoides
TTTAATTATTATTTAAGGTAAACACAAGTAAAATGCAAATAATTTTCATTTTAATGTTTTTATCTATATTTAATTTCGATTACTATATGTTTGTCAATTTGCTAAGATCTCTTTAAAGTAAACAAAATCAAAATTTTAAATTGAGGGAGGGGGATTGAAATTTGAAAAGGCATTTTTTGGAAACTGAAAGAAGCCCATCGTATCATCATCATCATCGTTTAACGTCCGTTTTCCATGTTAGCATGGGTTGGACGGTTTGACCAGGGTCTGGGAAGCCAGGAGGCTGCACCAGGCTCCAATCTGATCTGGCAGTGTTTCTACAGCTGGATGCCTTTCCTAAAGCCAACCACTCTGTGAGTGTAGTGGGTGCTTTTTACATGTCACCGGCACAGGAGCCAGAGGAGGCTGGCAGCAGCCACGATCGGTTGGTGCTTTTTATGTGCTACTGGCACGGAAGTCAGTCAAGGCGGCGCTGGCATTGGTCACGTTCAGATGTTGCTTGTATATATATATATATATATATATATATATATTTCTATATATGTGTGTGTGTCTATATGTTTGTGCATCTGTGTTTGTCCCCCCAACATTGCTTGACAACCGATGCTGGTATGTTTATGTTCAGCAAAAGAGACTGATAGAATAAGTACTAGGCTTACAAAGAATAAGCTCTGGGGTCGATTTGCTCGACCAAAGGTGGTGCTCCAGCATGGCTGCTGTCAAATGACTGAAACAAGTAAAAGAAAAAAAAATCTTTCTTATCAGGCAATGTGACAGCTACATGTTTCAGACTTCATCAGTGAAGAAGTATCTTCTTAAACCAGCTTTGATTAGGGGACAGAGATTTTTACAAGAGTTAACCAGAATTTCAGGTAATGGATATGTAGCAAACAGTCACCAAATACCTAAGCCAGAATTTGAAATCGAATCCACATTAAACAAGTGTTCAACCTATTGTTTTAGCCTATTGCTCTAAGAATTTTATGAGAATAAGCTGATCTTTTGATCTTTTTTAAGGCATTCATCAGTCAAAGCTGATTAGAGAGGAGACATCCTTTGTTTTCACCTGACCTAATTTAGCTATGAAGTATATAAATATGTAAAGACAAATAGCTTTATTTCTCTTTTGGTCAACCATCTTTGGTCAAAGAGCAACTTTTTCTGTATACTGATCAATGTACGAAAGTAGATTTATCACCCTCTCTATTAACCTAGGCTATTATTCTGTCTCTCTTTAGTATTAACTCACAGATGAAGCTAGCTACCATGCACAATGGACATAGAACTAAAGGCAATTTATTTACTACAACAAACAAGCTGTGTACACAAACTAAGAAGCTGTAGTTTCTATATTGTAATGACTAACATAATAATTGTACAAATAAACGATCATCATAACAAACTAATTAGTAATATTCATTTATATGATGCAACATTGTCGTTACAAACTGATGACTGATTATCATATTTTTGTTACAGATATTACATAATTAGAGAGATAACAGAATTTTTGTAATTACGCCAATTATTCTAGCCAAAATTCTTCATAACACTTTTATTCAACAGGCAAATACTATGTTACAGAAGAGTTGCTTCTCAAAAATCCTGCTGTAACAAGGAGTTTCCTAACACAAAATGTATTTTTCTGTTGACTTCCATGTAACACAGGGAAAAATGTGTTTCATTATGGAACTTTGTCAGAACAAGATATTTCAGGCATGCAACACTTTCATAACACAAGGATGTCTACTCACGTAAAATCACTGCCCATTGATCAATATAGATTTAAAGAAAACTATTCTTTACAGATGTAATCATAACAGGACTCTAGCATGTTCACAGCTGTCACCTTACCTGAAAACACTAGGTTTTTCCTTAAACTTACAAATTAAATTTTCTGTGAAATTTATTGTTTTTTTTTTTTTCAAATATTCTCTCTTTGTTTTATTTCAGTTCCAGTTATAATTGCCATTAGGTATTTGTTTTCTTTCTCCAACTAATTCATTGAGAATTTTTTAAATAGATCACTCAGTGCATCACCACCTACCAAAATATCTTCTTTCAGATCAAACATTCTATAATCTAAAATGGTACAGAGAACTAAGTACATGTCCATTTGAGCAGTGGATAAATTGATTTGTGGAAATGGTTCTGGTACTCTGCACTCTGAATTCAAATCTCACCAAGGTCAGCTTTGTCTATCATCATTTCAGGGTTGATAAAATAATGTGCAAGTCCTGTACTAGGGTTGAATCTTCTGTTTCCATCATTCTATCCGTTTCTCTTTCTGGAAGAAATCCGCAATGGTCAGACCTAGAGAAGAATGGACTCTATCAGGTCTAAAACTAGCCATGATAGGGATCAGGACCCTATAACTCTATCAAGAAGTAGGGAGCTGATAGCAAGGCAAGGATTTTTTTTACTGTTCACTGAATTTGTTAATCATTTAGCTATTATATACCAAAGCTCTGTAAAGTTCTCCATCCTAAAAATTGTTAAATACTATCTTCTTGAAAGCAACCTATACTTAGCAAGCTTCACACATTTCATTAGGCTTAGTGCCAAAAGATAAAAAAAAGATAAAATAAAACTAAGGGCTGATTATTTATTGGAAGAAAAGTATTTCCATTCAATACAAATACATACATTTTTACACAGATAAACAGTATAGATAAAGTGACTATTAAATTAAGAACATATTGTTATGGATTTGTTATTCAATAAGAAACAATTTCATTGGTGAGTAGTATAACGTCTCATGCTGTATATTGGTCAATGGAACTATGTACATGTGTATGAATTTACATAATGAAACACGTTCCCAAACGAGGATTAAAAGCAGACAACAGCTGGCTCTCACTGAACTTATTGAATTATCAAAACACCATTAATGCTAGACCATTTATTGAATAACTATAAAAAGTAATTTGCTTGAAATCACTGCTGTCAAGTTGGGATATCACATCAGACAACCAGTACAGGGAGCGGGATATCAAATTGACAGCAAACAATTTTGATTGGTTATAAAGAGGACACAAGTACAACATTCAGCTTGTAGGAATAAATAGATATCCACTCTTTTAAACAAATACTATATTTTGGGCTTATTGAAAACTAGCATTATTTGTGGAAAATTAATATAAAATCTAGAATTTTGGTCAGCTCCTTGCTGATACATTGTCAAACTTCTTTTAAATTGTAAGAGACTGGCAGTAACTCTACAGGAAAATTTGGTATAAAGTGAAAACTGTTACAGACACCCTTTCTTTCATCAAATGTAAACATTAAGAACTGAAACAGGATTGGTAGAGTTGTGGCACGTAAAAAGCACCCACTACACTCTCGGAGTGGTTGGCATTAGGAAGAACATCCAACTGTAGAAACATTGCCAGATTAGACTGGAGCCTGGTGCGGCCTTCTGGCTTGCCAGTCCCCAGACAAACCGTCCAACTCATGCTAGCCTGGAAAACGAACGTTAAACGATGATGATGAATTGAGAGCATAATTTGACTGCTGAAACCCATATGCCCATGCATACACACATGCACACAACACATACTGTTTGACTTTGGCAAAAGTTGCAGTGAAATTGGTGCTAAACATGCCAGTGTATACACTTTTGGATCACACCAACAAGGATAAAACTATTATGTCAGCGTTTAGGAAATGTAATCTAATCATTCATGCTAAAAGGAAAATTTCTTCATCATCATTTCATATCCATTTTTCTATGTTCAAAGAGTTTCTTGAGGCATATTTTCTCTGGCCAGATGCCCTTCTTGCCAACCTTCATCCATCTCCATGCAAGGTAATATTTCCCCATGGCCAGACATGTTTTTCACTGAAGACGGGAAACAAACCTCTCCGCTTGTATAATGGTCATGCTTGTTTACAACCATCACATGGTGT
Organism: Octopus bimaculoides; assembly: GCF_001194135.2. Taxonomy (NCBI): domain Eukaryota; kingdom Metazoa; phylum Mollusca; class Cephalopoda; order Octopoda; family Octopodidae; genus Octopus; species Octopus bimaculoides. Next base: position 85,805,480 of record NC_068989.1, read on the forward strand.
CAAGACTAGGGTACACACAAACACACACATACCACAAAAATACATACACACACACACAAAACAGGCTTCTTTCAGTTTCCATCTACCAAATCCACTCCCAATGTTTTAGCTGACCAGAGGAAAATAGTATAAGACTTTTGCCCAAGGTGTTGCGCAGGAGGGCTGAACCCAAGACCAATATGGTTGGGAAGCAAGATTCTCAACCACACAGCCATGCCTTCAAGAATTTTAATTTAAAATGAAATATTTTACTAAAGTGTGGTTTCAGATAGTTTAGCATTAAAAGAGGTTAGAAAAAAATTTGTTTTAATCAATATTTATACAAACCACTGTATTTCCAAAAAGGAACTGAACTGATTCCAAAATAAGTAATGTCAGATTATAGCAACAATTGGAAAAAACAAGAAACAATTTGACTTGGAGGATCAGACTTTCTTTATTAAAAACACTGACTTTGTGTCAATGTCTACACACACACACACACACACACACACACACATGCAACGTTATGTCACTCATGTAACATAACATGTAACGTCACCATAACATTGCTATGACACATAACATCGCTGTAACACACATGTAACATTGCCATACCACACATGTAATAAATGCTAAAGGACTCACCACCACCACCGTCAAAAAAAAAAAAAAAAGAGTATCTATTATAGAGATATGCTTATTTACACAGGAATATTTCTGAAGGGAGAAGTAATTCCACTGTAACCCCATAGGATTGTTGATATTACGGCAATATCAAAAGATTCATCTTCACATTGCAATTCAAAGGGATATATATATATATATATATATATATAT
>NC_068989.1:85806533-85816183 GCF_001194135.2 Octopus bimaculoides
ATATATATATATATATATATATATATATATATATATATATAAATGAATGGAAATTAGTGCATACAAACCTGAGAAAAACTTTCAGAACTACAGAAGACAAAACTAAGCTTCCACTTTCTGACCAATTCCTCAATAAATCACAAACAACCAACTTATCACTAAACTGTCCACCATTAACTCACACTTGCATTTTATTTATTACACCATGTCAGATTGGTTACTAAACTGTCTGCCACTAAGTCAGTGTTTCTCATAAATCAGGGACTGTGAAGATTGAAAACAAGACAGAAGACAGACAAGTAGCCATGTTTTATAAAATTAAGATGCTTTACAGACTTGACAGGATAGACAAATTTCAGTTTGAAAACCACTATGCTAACTTGCACTTTATTTACTAAGCAATATATCCAAATTCATTAATAAACTTTTACACTACAGACTTATACCTATATTCATCAAACAATATATGAGATTCATTACAAGGGGTTCATTTGGCATTGAAATCTCCTCTCAAGTTTTAGTGAAGCTATGTTAATGTAATTCATCTTCTGGTGATAGTTTCAACAGTAACATGCAAACATTTGTTAATATCTCATTGACTATCAAATATAATGAGGCAAGCTGTAGGCCAACAACAGAATATCATTAACAGTAGAAAATTTAAAAAAACACCTCCAAAGCAAGGTACAAACACTACTTGCATAACAACACAAATGCCACTTCCATAGAATCACAACAACAGCTTCCTTCAAGCAGACTGTAGCAGTCAAGGGAAGGAAGCGGAAGACACAGAGATGGTAAAGAAACAGGTCTCCTTGTCTTTGACTATTTACGGAAATGACTATCACAATCCAAAAACTACTGAAGGATCCCCTACATGATCATCTGACTTTAATAGCAGCCAAATCTTTTTCAAATCCCACCTTTACCATTTTTTAAAAAACAGATGAATGCCATATCACAATGTATTCACACCTCTGATGTAAACTAGGTTTGCAGAGACAAGTTGGTCATGGCAAGAATGTCTTTGATTATAGGTTAAATAAAGCAACTTTATGTCTATAAGAGAGAGAGAAAGCCAAATCAGACCTAGCAATATGGTCTTATCTGAATTTACTGTGCATTGTTCATTATTAGAGGTAGTAGTAGTAGTAGTGGTGGTGGTGGTGGTACCAAGTGATCTTGGATCCTAGAATGTGACACAGAATCAATAAGTGAAAATCTGGGCCACTAGTTTGAAATTGGTATCTTACTGAGTCACCCTACAGGGCCATAAACCTTATGACTTGGCAGGTTAACATTCATAAGAAAACTGTCATTCAATTTCTGTAACTTTTCCAATTATAATTCCACAGCTATGTGAATTAAATAAGGTATATTTTTTTTTAGATAAAGACTTCAACATTTGTTCACTTTCTAATAAATATATCAGTCAATTTGTGGCTAATAGCATATTAACTTTTTTTCAGACAATTTTATGAACATATATCAATAAATTTATTTTACCAAAAATTTTACTTTGGTTTGGTCACTCTTCATTGTAAAATTTGTAAAATTCTTGAGAACTTCACTACAATTTTCATTGGCAGAGGATTTCTCCTGTTATATCAATAAATTAAAAAGTAGATCTAAATCTTCATCAAAAGATCGATTCCATGGAAATGCATATTTCCAAATAATATTCTTCCTTTGTCAGTGAACTAGGTTGTAGCTTGGGAAGATTGCATTAACAACAGCTTAGTAAAACTTTCACAGAACATGAAATGGTAAATTGTTCCAACAGGACTCCAATAGGATGGTTTACCACCAATATCACCAGTATTTCCTCAAACAACATCCGTGATTACTGTACAGTTTCCTCACTATTATTCGTCTCAATCTTTACAGTAGTTAATGCTCGGTTATCTGACCGCTGGTTAGTTAATGCTTGATCAACCGATGGCTGGTTAGCTGGTGACTGGTTATCCAACAGCTGGTCCCCGACAAGTTGGTCATCAACTGGCTGGTTAGTTACTTGCTGGTGAGCTGCTGGCTGATTAGCTAATGACTGGTTCTTTGTGTGAGTCTGTTTGTGGCGAGATAAATTGCTATTCTGGGTAAAGGACTTACCACAGACGTCGCAGTAATATGGTGCTCTCTCTGTGTGAGTCAGTATGTGCCGAGCTAAGGTGTCATAACGTGCAAATGCTTTGCCACAAAGGTCACACACATATGGCTTAACTCCACTGTGAGTAATTTGATGAGTAGTCAAAGCACCACTTCGTGCAAAACTTTTACCGCAAATGTCACAATGGTATGGTTTCTCACCAGTATGCATACGTTTATGATAAACTAATGCATTTCTCTGTGCAAATTTCCTACCACAAAAATCACATTCAAATGCTTTCTCACCTGTGTGGGTCCGCCTATGACACTTCAACATACTGTTTTGGGCAAACGTTTTCCCACATATATCGCAATGGTAAGGCTTCTCCCCTGTGTGAATACGTTTATGGCAAATTAGAACACGATTTTGAGAAAAAGCTTTGCCACATACATCACAGGAGAATGGTTTTTCAGTAGAATGTGTTAGTTTGTGGCCCCGAAATGAACTTTTGTCTGAGAATGTTTTACCACAGATTTCACAAGCGTAGGGCCGCTCCCCGGTATGGATGCGTACATGAATAGATAAATGATTATTTCGATAGAAACCTTTGCCACAGATCTCACAACGATAAGGCTTTATACCAGTATGGGTCAGTTTGTGTCTAATCAAATTGTAAATGTTTGAGAAAGCATTACCACAAAACTCACAGACGTATGGCTTCTCTGAAGAGTGAGTCACTTGGTGGGTAGATAAACCACCCTTTCGGGAGAATGCTTTGCCACAGATGTCACAGTGGTACGGTTTCTCTCCTGTGTGTGTACGCACGTGTGTAGATAAATAGCTGTTTCGAAAGAACCCTTTGCCACAAATTTCGCAACGAAATGGTTTCTCGCCAGTGTGTGTTAATTTGTGGGTTGTTAGGGACCCGTTTTGTGAAAAGGTTTTGCCACAAATGTCACAGTTGTAAGGTTTCTCACCCGTGTGAATTCGACTGTGACGAGATAAATATGTATTTTTTGAGAATTTCTTACCACAAATGTCACAGGCATATGGTTTGACTCCAGTATGAATCATCTGGTGGGTGGCTAATGAACTGCTATGAGAGAATGTTTTGCCACACACGTCACAATTGTAAGGTCGCTCACCAGTGTGTATGCGTTTGTGAGCAGCCAGTTGGCTGCTCCAGGCAAATGTCTTGTTACAAATGTCACAAGTGAATTCCTTCTCTTTATCATGATTATGCTTATGGCGGAGATAAGACCGTTTTAGAGAGAAAGACTTATCGCACATTTCACAGTGAAATGGTTTCTCTTCAGTGTGGCTTGCTTTGTGCAGAGACAGATCAGAATTTAGTGAAAAAGATTCATTGCAAATGTCACAGGTATAAGGTCTCTCTGCTGCATGGACACGGAGGTGCTTAGTCAAATGAGCACTCTGAGAGAATGCTTTACCACAAAACTCACAGACAAAGGGTCTCTCCCCAGTGTGAATCCGTCTGTGAATGGATAAAGCACTACGATGAGAGAAAGTTTTCTCGCAAACTTTACACTGATGAATCTTCACTTTTGTATTTAGACATTTATGTTGAGTGATATCACTTTTAAGAGAAAATGTTTTCCCACATAACTCGCAATGGTTGGTACTTTCCTTTGACTGACTCTCTTTGTTGCTCATGGTCAACTGGACTTCTTTATACTCACCCAAACTTTCATGGTTGGACTCTTCCTCTTCTGAGTGAATTTCTTTTCCAGTAGACAACTGGCTATTGTGAGAAACAGACTGACTTTCTGTGTCACAGTTGAATGGTTTCACATCTGAATGTGTCTGTCTGGTGTTATTCTCAGAAAATGCCTCATCCTGATGGAATGGTTTCACATCCAACAGACCCTCATCTTGACTGTCCCCACTGTACTCCATCGTTGCAATGTGAAAATGTTCTTGTTGCAATAAAGACAGTCAATATAAGGGCAGGAGTCAGACAATAAATGCCATGTACTTAACAGGTAACATAGTGCTGGAGGATGCAGAGGGAGACAAACGGTCTTGCTATAGCAATTTACTTTCTCAAAAGTCAATAATTCTGTACGTCTGAGACATTCAGACAACAAACCAGTTTCCCTTGGCAATTACTACAATAAAAAAAGAAATAAAATGTGTCACCGCAAATGAAATTTTATAACATTGGTATTTACAACAAAAATAACATCATAAAAATCCTCATTAACAACACTACTACCAGTAAACAATGGAGCTTCTAATATGGTTGCTCAACCTGCAACAAATAACAGCCAAGATTTCCTCAAAACACACCACGCTGTCTTGAATAAGAAACACATGCATTAATATATTACACAAACATGTGATTTATTAATTACATATTAGTACTTGTAATATAATCAGCAATTATATTGTACAATCAGTACACAATAATATAGCTGTACAAATTTCGAGAAAAGTGTGTACACCAACACATATCAAGCAGGTCACCTATTCAGCATGCTTTTTCATTACAATATGTGAACAGATAGGTTCCTTAGAAGTAGATCTGTTAGCATAATTAATTTATTATATATTATGCATGTAATATTATTTTGAAGTCTTTTATTCTTTAACTAGTTTCAGTTATTGGACTGTGACCATGCTGGAGCACTGCATTCAAACATTTTAATTGATTATATGGACTCCAGAAATTTATCTGGTTTCATTTTATCTTATTCTTGAGGAAGAAAGATAAAGCAAGGCAGGTGTAAAGGGAAGGTACTGAGACGGAACCAAATACCACTATGTTTTTCTGCAGAATTCTGACATCTGCTCCATTACACGCACATCCAGCAAGACACCATTGTTTTAACGTCTACCAAATTTCACAATCAAGGCTATGTCTGACTACAATCTTTGAAGTGCTACAGTGGTATTGAACCTAGAAGGACATGATTGTGAATTTCTTAACCAGGCTACCATATCTGCACCATGTTATATATTCACGTGTGATTTGGGAAATTTGATTTCAAGCTCTACTTTAAAGAAACTCACCCCACACAGAGATAATTTGTCCATACGTACGAAATGAGTTGTGTCAACCATTGCCTTGAGATAAAATTACACAAATGTTTATAGTAGGAATTGGTGGATTGTATGATCAAACAGACCTATGACCAATTATTGACACTCACAAAGAAATTATCAAACGGACTAAATGGATGCTACAAATGGCCCTAAATGTGAAATGGCAGCAACATATGACAAATGAATGCCTTTATGGTGACCTACCAAAAGTTAGCGAGAAGATCAGGCAAAGATGGCTGCAATCATCTGGCTCCAATCTGAACTGGAAGATCCAAATTAGGGTTGTGGAACCCACTTTATGGTGATGTAAAAAGGGGAAAATGTCATCACACATCAACATCTTGATTGCAGACAGTGGCCTGGAAAGTATCCGGGACCTTGAGACAGTGATAGTGGACTGAGAAGTGTAGTGGGTGGACTTTGTTGCTGCAGCCTGGGTTGGAACCTGGCCACAATAAAATAATAATAATAATCAGAGTTCTTCTAGCCATGAGTTTCCATTTTTTCCTTCAGCATGTATCTAGGACTACATCATCCAATGCAACTTTCTTTTATAAGATGATGTAGTATAATCTGAAGTCAACCAACCATATCGAAATTCCCCCATTATCTCAATGCCTCTGGGGCTGGTTAAATGCACAGGCATGGCTGTGTAGTAAGAAGTTTGATTCCAACCACACAGTTCCGGGTTAAATCCCACTGTGTGGTACTTAAGGCAACCAAAGCTTTGTGAGTGGATTTGGTACACAGAAACTGTAAGAAACTTGTTGTGTGTGTGTGTGCATATATATATATATATATATATATATACACACACACACACACACACACAAACATACGGGGTGCAATGGGTAAATTGTTGCCATTTCATATTTTTAATTTCACACATGTGCATTGTTTGCTTTTGATTTTGTAGACTACATGGTATAGTAGTGTCAGTTGGGCACCATCTGGGAGAAAAACAGCACCATGATGCAATTCACTCTGCCAGAAATTTGGAAACGACATGCTGTACTGCTTGGCATTCGTGCCGGAAGCTCCAATACAGTGGTGGACACACAGAACAACCGTTGGCTTGCCGTGTCCGCAAAATATGTACTTAGAGTGATAAAAATCAAACATCCAGTCAACATGTTTGGAGTGATCACTAGTTATGGCGATGTTACACCTCCATTCATCTTCCCACACAGCCTCAGACTCAACACAGAGACCTGCATAAAGTGCCTGGAGGAGGGTGGCTGCCAGAACACCCTTTGTCTGACAACAGGACTCTGCACCATGTCACACAGGCAGGAGAACCCAGTCATGGCTATCAGACAATTTCTGTGACCACATCACCCCTAACCTCTGGCGACAACATATTCACAGCATCCTGTATTGTATATATATATAAGTATATATATATATATATATATATATATATATATATATATATATATATATATATATATATATATATACACATATATATATATCATCATCATCGTTTAACGTCCACTTTCCATGCTAGCATGGGTTGGACGATTTGACTGAGGACTGGCAAGTCAGAAGGCTGCACAAGGCTCCAATTTGATCTGGCAGAGTTTCTACAGCTGGATGCCCTTCCTAATGCCAACCACTCTAAGGGTGTAGTGGGTGCTTTTATGTGCCACCAGCACGAGGGTCAGTCACACGATACTGGCAACGGCCACGCTCAAAAAGGTGTTTTTTACGTACCACCTGCAAGGGAGCCAGTCCAGCAGCACTGGCAACGACCTCGCTTGAATGATTATCTAACGCGGTATGTATGTGTGGGTCATTGTTTGTCCCCTGCCACCACTTGACAACTGGTGTTGGTGTGTTTACACTCCTGTAACTTAACGGTTTGGCAAATGAGATTGAGGCTTAAAAAAAAAAAAAGTAATGGGGTTGATTCATTCTACTAAAATTTCTTCAAGGCGGTGCCCCAACATGGCCACAGTCTAATGACTGAAACAAGTAAAGGATATCCTTAATCCTTTACAATTTGACAAAATCAGTTTGGCATTTGTTACTTTTACTCTTTTCAGACTAATTTGACAACTTTCCTTCAATTCAATGCTGACATTAGTGAGGGGCGGGGGTGGCATAGACAAACATGATGTGAAGATGGTAAAGACAAGTTCTGCTGATTACATTTTATTTTGTTTTACAAATAAAATAGAAGAAACCGATTTCCCCCACCCATACTACCAGTCGAAATAGAAATATACTCTCTACATAATATCTATAGTTATTGTTGTTTCATCCCAGGTCAACTCTAACTGAGCTATCGTCAAAGGCAGTCCAAATGTGACCATCACCTTTAATAGTATAGCTTATTATATATTCTTTTATATGTTTAAAACACAGGCGACAGGGCACTGTGCCTATAATCCTTTCCAGAGTCGGTGCAACTGGAAGGCAGATAGTTATTCTCAAGCCAAAGACCTGGCCCGAATGCTTGCAACAGAGTAGACCAAACCAAATGCAAAGGACCAGCTGTGGTTTTAAAATCATCGAAGGACTTAATACCACATTCACAATACTACTTAATGCTACATTCACAACTAGGATGCTTCAGAGTATTAAATCAACCTCACTACTATGTATTTTACAGACGCCAAGATGTAAACTTCGGCGAGATTTAAACTGAGAGGGTAAAGGGCCATAACTAAATAATACATGTCAGTTTATTTGATACTCAACGATTCTGTCAATCCAACACGGCCCTTCACGTTCTAAGTTTAAATCTCGCCGGAGTCAACTTTTACTTTCAATATTCCGGGGTCGATAGAATAAAGTACCAGTCAAGTAGTGAGACAATATTCCTTCAAAGCATTCTAGATGTGAATGAAATTTTAGCAGAAGGCCATGTCCAACATCAGTTGGATGTTTCGAGCTACATCTGTTTAAAGCGGATCTTTTCGTACAAGTACACCACAACAACGTTACGTTATCCCTCCGTCATCTTAATATCCGTAAGCCTTTTACATCAGAGACATAAACCTTTCGTATTTACACCCAATCCCCATATTTTACACAACAGACTTCCTTACAAAACATTAAATATCAGCTGCTTGCAATTTACTTCGTCTTCTTCTCGTCATATAAGCTTTACAGCTGTAACAAGGATTAGTTCTATTTTAGGGGTGTATATGCATGTGTGTGTGTGTGTATACACACACGTATATACATATATATAGATATATATATATACATACTTCAAACAATCATTTTCAAAGCAGCCGCCATGTTATGGAGGGGAAGTAACTGTCTGTGACGACTATAATCCTCTTTAATCTGAACGATAAGCCGTTTTCTTCATGAAAGCGTTCCTTTGTCTTTGTAATTGTGAGCCAAACCCATGTAAAAAAGAAAACCTTCGGTATTTTTAACATTTACATGAGAACTCTACAGAATATCTGTGATGCTGCGGCAGATGCGCAAAGAAGAGTAATAAATTGGCATTTGAACAAAAGGCAGACACCGGGTTTCATGTCAGAACAGCAAATATGTCAACAAAAATGTAAATAAAACAACGAAATACTTACAGAAAGAACATGAATGGCAATTGAAACCAGCAGATAGGTGTGAATAGATGAAGCAGTTTTTATCTTAATTTAGCCGATGTATAAGAATATAAAGTAATTTTCTACATTTCTAATTTGAATGAAGTTCCCCTGGGATCTCAGATAATATAAGGATATAATGTCTGGGATGTTTCTAACTTCAGTAAACAGAAGAAAGCTAATCAGGGGAGTTAACTAGGGTCACATATTAACCGTATACAGATATCAGTTTTATGTTGCATACTAATGTTTAATAATTACCTCCCCTCTCACAACAGTCATCCCTTTCATATATATATGTATATACAGAAGCATGTTTGTAAATATATAATGAGATCGTCCTAAGAACGAGACCCTCGGTGGTTTCTCTTACCAGGAAAGGGGTGTAAGGTCAGATTTATCCCCACCCCAGCCTTTGTTTCTGCCATGCTGAATCTTGAACAAGAAATCGGAAACAACTTTGTAAGAATTATTAAAGTAGGTCGGCCGCATCATCATCACTACGAACAACAATTGTAACAGGTTTTGAATATAAAGATTTGTAGCCCGACGCGAAATATAGGGAATAAAGGAGATGGCGGGGTTAGTGAAGCTTGCATGAGAAGGATATTGACGATGGAATCAAGCAGCGATCCGGTCAGTTAACACGAGCTAGAAGCATAGTTCTATACAACAGGCAATGAGTCATAAGCATGTCTGAAGTTAATCCTGACCAAATCTCGATAGAGATACAACCTGACCTTAATCTGTACAGCTTGATTTATTGTTTATAGATGGTAAATATATCATCTGTAGCATATAGAGGCTACAGTTTGAACTCAAACTGTCCATTTTTTTTTTACACACTGGATTACTGTATCCGAGGCATCCTGCGAATGTTTAGTCCTTGAGAAAGTGCGCGCGTGCGTGAGAGAGAGAGAGAGAGAGAG
>NC_068989.1:85816385-85822414 GCF_001194135.2 Octopus bimaculoides
TGAAACAGAAAAGATACAATATGTCATAATTTTTTGGAATAGCTCTCCCTCAAAGTCTCATACCTCATGGGAAAGGAAAAGAGTATCTCTCTCCCTTTATTTTTCGGCATAAGGGTGGTGCCCCAGCATAGCTCCAGCCTCTGGCTGAAACTGATAAAAGAATCCTAGTGTCTTATACAATACAAATTACGATTCTAAAAAAACATTTTTGCCTTCACCGTCTCTCTTAACATGAACAATAAGACATCACAGGACAGCTACTCTAAAACTTCACTTAATAGAGAATATATTCAACTCTTTGAAATAATATATATATATAGCAAGGAAATATATTTTTCTTCAAAAGACCTATAATTGATCAAAGATCTTCCAACCATGACCATCCTAACTTTTATTAAATTATAAGAAAGACTACATTATCTAACATGTTCCGCCTTTGTGTTTAGTGAGGTCGAAAAGGTAAATATGCCTAAGGCCCTGGTAATATTATAATCTTCTGGTTTCAAATGAGTCATGATAAAGAGCATCAAGTAAAATGAAGATACAAGTTGACTGCTACATATATGAAGACATATGGAAAGTAAACATTCTCATGCACACATGATGGGGTGCTGAAAAGTTCCTGGCTTTGGGTAAAAGAAACTACAGGAGGATCAGTTATGATTTTATTCAACATATTCTCCTCTCAGATTCACACACCTATTGCAACAGTCCTTCAGTTTTACTAAGCACTGTAAAAGAACTTGGAACATTGGGCCTCCAACTAGACCTTTCGTGATAACCTTAAAGCCAGGAACTTTTCAGCACCCCCTCGTGCATATACATATATGTATACAATAGCCTTCTTTCAGTTTCTGTCTACCAAATCCACTCACAAGGCTTAATTGGCCTGAGGATATAGAAAATACTTGTCCAAGGTGTCACACATTGAAAGTGAACTGAAGACCACCGGCTTCTTAACCACAAGTTCTGGAAGATGCACTGGACAATGTTTAATGGCAGTTAGGAATCAAGACACTGTTAGGTAGCATGAAAGACAATTGTCTGGGATTCTTTCTACTGAATTTCTTACAATTTCAATGTTCACTTGGACTTACCTAATCCCATGTTGTGTTGTTTGTTATTTTTATATCAGTGGATACATTGCTCAGTGTATTGTTAAAGATGGCAACAGGGAAAGAGATATGGTCATTTGTAGCAGGTTGAATGACAGCAGAAAAGCATCCATGTTGGTATATGTTATCATCATTTAGCATCTGTTTTCCATACAGATATTGGTTTGATGGTTTGACATAAGCTGGCAAGGCCAGGAGCCACACCAGATTCCATAGTCTGTTTTGGCTTGCTTTCCCCAGCTGGATACTCTTCCTAACATCAACCACTTTACAGAATGTATTGGGTGCTTTTTACACGGCACCAACACCAGTGTTTTTTTTGTATGTGGCACCACCATATGCTTTTTACTTGGTACCAGCAGCAGTGCTTTTTAGGTTGCACTAGCAACAGTGGCCCTCAAATGACACAGCCAGTTTGGCCATATTTGGAAAATATTCTTGAAGATAAAATGGAGATCATTAAAAAATATTAGTTGTGGGAGAGGGTAGTAAAATAAGTCTGTGGAAAGCTGCTTTTTATTCACTTTCCTCAATTGAATTAGAAATTATTGAAGAAACCAGAACACTATGCTTAGCCTGCATACATCCTAATCAATGGGTAAGATGTCTCTCAGATTTTAAAAATATTTTCAGTTTACAAAACAGATTTTTGTTATTCTCTCTATTTGCTTCCTGCTCATTTAAAATAATTATTGGTTCAACATTAGAGGTACCATGTAAAGAGCAACCATGCCAGCACTGCGTAAAAGGCACCTGTGCTGGCGTCACATAAGGAGCACTCGTGCCAGTGCTATGTTAAAAATGGGCCCGTGCCAAGTGCCATGTTGGCACCACATAACATATCCTGCTGTCACAGAAAAAGCAACTGTGCCAGTGCTATGTAAAAAGCACCCAGTACACTCTGTAAAGTGGTTGGCATTAGGAAGGGCATCCAGCTGTAGAAACCATGCCAAAATAGACAATTGGAGTCTGGTGCAGCCTTCCGGTTTGCCAGCTCGTATCAATCCGACCACGCCAGGCCAGCATGGAAAACAGACGTTAAATAATGATGATTAGAGGGATTTTCAGAAAGTTGATGACAAAAGAAGTGGGGATTGGATGAAGTAGTTAGCATTGCGAGACCCAGAATAAGTAGAGGAGGTGGAATGCAATTATATGGAAACTGTTCAAGTAACAGTGATGTGACAGTGCATCTGTAAGTTGGAATGTGTGATGAGTGAGTTCCTGTTAATCAACCAGATAATGTTTTTTTATTTGGTCAAATATTATCATATTATCATGCATGTAATAGCATCCTTATTGTTGGAGCAATGCTTTGCTTTAGTCCCACTGAAGCTGTGTACAGTCAAATGTTAGAAGCTTAATTTTGTTCTGGATCTAAAGAAAGCTAATATATACGATACAGTTTTTTGCTATGTTATGGATGTCAAATCATCAGAGATTGAAATGACTGACTAGCTTTGTAGTTACTAAAGTGGAGGCACATGGCCAAGTGGTTTAGGGAGTTTGGCTCGTAATTGTAAGGCTGCAGGTTCAATTTCTAGACTACGTGGCACATTATTTCTTTGAGCAAAGCAATTCATTTTATATTGCTGAAGGCTACACTCTATAAAGAATGCCAGCCGTTGCTGATGCAGCCCTTTCTCCTTCTATTTCTTATGTTATAAACATTCCACTGGAACAAGGGTGACACTGGTCTTAAAAGAGAGAAATATCACAAAGGCATGTTATTATAAAATACGTTTTATACATCTTTGGGGTGTAATTTTATAGGTAATATCAACAGGGATAAAGAATTTTGTTCAAGAACAATCCTAATTGTCAGAATCACAGTTCTTTTTTAATTTTTTTCACTACAGGTTCACTATCGTCAAGGCTGCTATCATTCCAATCAATGTCATCGGTTAACCAGTCAAAATCATCATCAAATTCTTTGCTGAAATCTTCAACTTCCTCATGATCTTTTTTAGTAGGAGTGGTTATTTTGAAATGGGATGCAATCTCTGTTTGGTGACGCTTGGAATCTGCAAAATCAATGACAGAGATGGTTATCACAAACTAGAATAACAACAAAAATCAATAGTAACAAGAACAAAAATAGCATTAACATGTAAAGCACGACAGGCCACGATCATAGCCGTCAGGCACTGGTCAACAGGCCATGATCGTGGCCCAGATAGATGCGTTTAATTGATGGGCATTTGTTGAGGTCTAATGTCATTCAAACTGCCCGACACCCACCAGAATGCAAGAGGACTAATAGTTCAACTAAGGCGGTGGGTTGGTAGAAACGTTGGCACACCGGGCGAAATGCTTAGCAGTATTTCGTCTGACTTCATGTTCTGAGTTCAAATTCCACTGAGGTCGACTTTGTCTTTCATCCTTTCGGGCTGGCTGGCCCCTTCCCCCAAAATTTTGGGCTTTGTGCCTAGAGTAGAAAAGACTATATCTTTAAAAGGTGGTGAGCTGGCAGAAATGTTAGCATGCTGGGCGAAATGCTTAGCGGTATTTCATCTGTCTTTACATTCTGAGTTCAAATTCTGCCGATGTCAACTTTGCTTTTCACATTTTTGGGGGTCAATAAATTAAGTACCAGTTGTGTACTGGGGTCGATCTAATCGACTACTCCCGCCCCCCCAGTATTGATCTGTAAATCAGTAACACACTTGGTAGTATATTATGGCTGTAAAACTAAATACTGTGTCCTTTGCTAAGAGTTAATTAGAAAGTTCTGCATCAGAGATGTTTGTTAGCTTGTATTATATAAAACTTATAGGCGCAGGAGTGGCTGTTGGTAAGTAGCTTGCTTACCAACCACATGGTTCTGGGTTCAGTCCCACTGTGTGGCACCTTGGACAAGTGTCTTCTACTATAGCCTCGGGCCGACTAAAGCCTTGTGAGTGGATTTGGTAGACGGAAACTGAAATGAAAGACGCCCATCATATATGTACATATATATATGTATATATGTATGTGTCTGTCCCCCCACCATCGCTTGACAACCGATGTTGGTGCATTTACATCCCCGTAACTTAGCAGCTCGGAAAAGAAACAGATAGAATAAGTACTAGGCTTACAAAGAATAAGTCCTGGGGTCAATTTGTTCAACTAAAGGTGGTGCTCCAGCATGGCCACAGTCAAATGACTGAAACAAAAGAATAAAAATAGAGAAATACCTTCATTTTTACCTTGCTTTTTCTCTGTCCCCTTTTCCTGTACAGACACCAAGTTACCATCAGATACAGCAGCTTTATCGTCCAATATGTCGTCATCATTTATTGAGTTGTCATCAAGATCTGATTCTTCAATGAAAGACTCCTCAAAGCATTGAAGAATGGTTTTTTGTCGGGGATTCTAGAGAGGGAAAACAATAACAATTATTATAGCATTAATAATTTCTAAATGTTGATGCAAGGTCACAAATTTAGGTAGGGATGTAAAGGGCAGTGGCATAGCTAGGGTAAACCGTGCCTGGGGCAAGCCGCAAAAATGCCTTCCCCAACCAGTTACAAAATCCACGAGATTATATAGTACTCATTTGCTACAAGTAATTAATGTTTTAAAGCAATATTTTAGGAATAATTACTTTGCCAGGGTTCATTTACTTGCCGGTTTGGTACAACCGGTAATTCAAAATATATTTTTTGAATGTTTACTTTTACAAAACCTCCTTATTTTAACTGTTAAATGCACCAACCCCCCTGATTGAAACATTAAAAAAATTAATGTGTGAAATGAGATGTAATAAAAAAAAATACAGGCACAGGAGTGGCTGTGTGGTAAGTAGCTTGCTTACCAACCAGATGGTTCTGGGTTCAGTACCACTGTGTGGCACCTTGGGCAAGTAAGTATCTTCTAGAAGATGGAAGTCCATACAAACTTTTAATCATATTGCCAACTAAGTTTATACTTCTTTAATATAATAAGGAGAGAAATGAAAAATACAGGAAATTGAATTGAAGTGTTAAAAGTGAATACTTACTTGGAATAGAACTGTGTCTGTTTCTGAAAAGTCATCTTTAGAAAGACCAGCTTTACCCAAAATATTCAGCTTATTTTTTATAAGAGGCCTAATAAAGGGGAGAGGATTATAGAGGTTTAACAGCGAAATTATCATCAATATCATATATATATACTTACATATAAAAGGCATGGTTTGCTCCTGGCATAAGATGTTTTTAAAGGAGAGAGAATTTTCCTCTCAGACATATTTATATCTACAAGGAGTGGGGGTGCTGAAAAGTTCCTGGCTTTGAGTAAAAGAAAATACAGGAGGATCAGTTAATTATGACTTAATTCAACATATTCCCCTCTCAGATTCACACACTTATTGCAGTGGTCCTTCAGTTTTTCTAAGCTCCGTAAAAGAACTTGGACAATTGGGCCTCCAATCAGGCCTTTCACAAAACCCTTAAAGCCAGAAACTTTTCAGTACCCCCCTTGTAAGAACTTACACATTATTTTAATTCTTTTTTTTATACAAAATAAAATGAAGCTCTTTAGTTTCACACACACGCGTAAAGATATAAATGCATAAATATTACCATATAAAATCATCAGCAGTTCCTGTGGCCACAAGATAGTGAATGTTTACTGAATCCATTTGTCCAATTCTATGAACTCGATCTTCAGCCTGGACTAGAATCTGCCAAGAAGAATATATAAATTAATACACACATACAAGTATAACACACACACACACACACACACATATACTCTTTTACTTGTTTCAGTCATTTGACTGTGGCCATGCTGGAGCACCGCCTTTAGTCAAGCAAATCGACCCCAGGACTTATTCTTTGTAAGCCTAGTACTTATTCTATTGGTCTCTTTTGCCGAACTGCTAAGTTATGGGGACGTAAACACACCAGCATTGGTTGTCAAGCGATGTTGGGGGGGACAAACACAGACACA
>NC_068989.1:85822555-85828500 GCF_001194135.2 Octopus bimaculoides
TATATATATGCGCACATATATACGACGGGCTTCTTTCAGTTTCCATCTACCAAATCCACTCATAAGGCTTTGGTCGGCCCGAGGCTATAGTAGAAGACACTTGCCCAAGGTGCCACGCAGTGGGACTGAACCCGGAACCATGTGGTTGGTAAGCAAGCTACTTACCACACAGCCACTCCTGCTTGCATGTAATAACATATGTAATGAAGTAACTCACGAGACAAGACCTCTCAACTGAGTGGGAGAGAAATATTGAGGGAGGTGGATTGATAGCAAGTGATGAGAGGTTAAAGTATGAGAGAGGGACAGGAACCCGTGCCTCACTACAGAGGAGATACATGGCTAACCCAACTGGGAAAGAAAGAGGATAGCAGTGAAGATGCATCATGGCATACCCTCAAGTTACAGGAAGATGAATATAAGAGAAGTGGTATGGTGGGGTAAGTAGGTTTGCTGGACTGCAAGAGGTGAATGGCAGATATAGATGAGGATGAAGGGAAATGCAGTGAGAGATAAACATGGATTAGTACAGAAATACCTTCACTGCAAAACCTTGAAAAATCAATTACATAAAGAGCTGAAAGGAAAGAAAATATAATCAACAAATAATCGTTGTACTTACTCCTGGGTTCCAGAACAGTTCAGCAAAGATAACCAAGGATGCTGCAGTTAAATTTAACCCTGCATTTGCAGCACAGATGGACAGTATTGCTAACCGAATATCTTCATGTTTTTGAAACTGGTCGCAATAGAACTTGCGCTGTTGACTAGTTGTTTTCCCATCAATGCGAATGTATTCAATTTTGCACTGGAAAGAATTATAATAAAGACAGAGTGTAATGTTAGCAGAGAGATTTTGCCAAAGATAAGAGTTCGTAATTTACTTAATTTGCAAGATCCTCTTATGAGGCGATGCTGAAAAGTTCCTGGCTTTGGGTAAAAGAAAATACAAGCAGATCAGTTAATTATGATTTTATTCAACATATCCACTTCTCAGATTCACATACATATTGCAGCAGTCCTGTAAAAGAACTCAGAAGGTTGGGCCTCCAACCAGGCTTTTCGTGATATCCTCAAAGCCAGATATTTTCCAGCACCCCCTTGTACACCCTTTAAACACGTATTTCCAGTACGTACACTCCTGACCCCTACTACCTCAAGAATCTCAACCCCTACTATCCCCCCAATCCCAATCTCTCATTTATATAATGCTTTACCATTCCACTTTTCAGCATCAGTATCATCATTTAACGCCTGTTGTCCATGGTGGCATGGGTTGGATGGTTTGTTTGGGCTGGTACACTAGAAGGCTGCGCCAAGATTCAGTCCGATTTCACATGGTTTTCTACAGCTGGATGCTCTTCGTAATGTCAACCACTCCGAGAGTGTAATGGGTGTTTTCATGTACCACCAGCATGGATGCCATTTGCATGACACCAGTATCTGCCATGACAGCAATTTTGCTTGGCTTGATGGGTCTTCTTCTGAAGCACACAACATAATGCTTCCAAGGTCATTGTTTCCACAAGGCCCAACACTCGAAAGGAGCTCAGCTACTTTGCCTCCATGAGCTCCAACATTTGAAAGGAACTCAGCCACCTTGTCTCTGTCAGGCCCAACACTTGAAAGGTACTCAGCCACTTGGCTTCCATGAGGCACAACGATCACAGGTTGATCTTCTTTACATACCACCAGCATCAGTGCATCACTGGCAACAACCATGTTCGAATGGTGCGTTTTACATGTCACCAGCATGGGAGCCAGTCAGGCAGCACTGGCATAAACCATGCTCGAATGGTGCCTTTTACGTGCCACCAGCATGGGAGAGTAATCTGAAGGTCCTCTAATCTGAAGGTTGGAAAAGCAGTAATTCAGTATAAGACCTAAGACCATAAGAACTCACCCAATCCATACCAGCATGGAAAGCAGATATAAGAATGTTTAGGATGGTCACCATGGGGAAGATAAGTCACTAAATCGCTGATCATCATTATTGCCATCATTTTAATGTCCACTTTTCCATGCTTTCATGGATCGGATGCAATTTGTTGAGGTTGATTTTTTATGGCCAGATGCCCTTCCTGTCATCAACCCTCACCTTTATTCCAAACGGGGTAACATTTCCAGACAGGTTTTCATGAAAGACTGCAAACGAATGACACCACTAGCATGATGGAGACACCTGTTTTACAAACTCTCGTAGTAAGTCAAAGCAAGGAGACAGTAAAACGCACACACATACACAATGAGCTTCTTTTAGTTTCCATCTATTAAAACAACTCACAAGGCTTTGGTCAGTCCAGGGCTTTAGAAGACACTTATTAACTGTGCCATTTGGTGGGACTGAAACTGAAACCATGTTGTTAGGATGCAAGCTTCTTTACCACACAGCCACGTCTGTGGCTATACTGATTATTTTCATAAATCAAAACAATTTATTGGCCTCTTAGAAGCCCTGTAATAAGAGCAGAATGGATAGGTGAGTGGTTTAACAGACTAACCTTATTTTGGACATGCTTTTCAATGGCATCCATCATCACACAATGGTGTGCAAATACCAGGAACTTTTGACCAGCTTCCACTCGGTCTGTGATGTAGTCGCTGTGGGATGAAACATAGAATTGATGGAGATGCATGTTTAAAACAGTGACGTGCGGGAAACATGTAGTAGTGTCAGCTGGATGTAGAATGGACATGGGTTTGTGTGTGGGCATCTTGTAAGAAAAATATACATCTTACATACTAACAAATAGATTGGTGGTATGAAAAGGGGACAGAGAAGACAAAAGAGAGGGAGGGAGGGAAGGATGAAGGAAGAAAGGAGAAAAGAAGGAAGTAAAGGAGAGAAGCTAGTGTAAGGGTGTGAAATAGAAAGCGAATTATTATATTTTCTGGCAAATAAGTTCAAATTTTCAGACCAAAATTTACAGCAAAAACGGTAGGTTGATTCTTACAACAAGATGTCCTTTAAAGATACATAGTTTATGTTAAAACTTCCAAGGTGGTGAGCTGGCAGAAGTGTTAGCATGCCGGGCGAAATACGTAGCAGTATGTCGTCTGCCATTACGTTCTGAGTTCAAATTCCGCCGAGGTCGACTTTGCATTTCATCCTTTCGGGGTAGATAAATTAAGTACCAGTTACGCACTGGGGTCGATGTAATCGACTTAATCCCTTTGTCTGTCCTTGTTTATCCCCTCTATGTTTAGCCCCTTGTGGGCAATAAAGGAATACAATAACCTTGGCGGACCATGATTTGGAAAGACAGTGACAATGTTTGAATGTTTACACTATAAATTATGTTGATTTCTATGCCAAAAAATACAGTAAGAATAAGTGATGGTAGCAGATGTTAACTGAAGTGAGAGTTTGCTGTTGTGGTGTGAATGCATGGAGGGTTAGCTAGAGATAGAGATAAAATATTGACAGACTTACCAAACAGCGGAAGACTTGGCTGATGCTGTTTCTTGAAAATATCGAAACAAGAGATTTCGTCTTTCCTGTAAACACAAAAGAAAACAAGAGGTTTGTGTATGTGTACAAAAGGCAAGGTTGACCTAGAAGTAAATGGCTGCCAATGATAAAACATATAATTGCAAAAATATACTTTTATTTCTTTACTTGTTTCAGTTATAGGACCATGGCCATGGTGTTTTTAACCATAGATGGGGTTAGGAAGGGCATCTAGCAGTAAAAACCTTACCAAAACTGACCTTGCCTGTGCTTGTGCCACATAAAAAGCACTAAGTTCACTCTGCTGAGTGGTTGGTGTTAGGAAGGGTATCCAGCTGTAAAAATCCTGCCAAAACAGTCACAGAAGTCTGGAGCTAGCTTTGGCCTGGCCGGCTCTTGTGAAGCCATCCCACCCATGCTGAGATGGGTCGGACAGTTTGACCAGACCTGGCAAGCAGGAGTATTGAAAGAAGTACTGAGATATTTCATAAAGCAGTATTGCAATGCATAGTTGAGAGGTAACGAGATCTAACATAAAACAGTAGTAAGATGTATCATAGAGAAGCAGTGATTTATATCATAACATGTTACTTACAGCTGATGTTGATTTCTCTACCAAGGCGGAAACTTTTTTCATGGAGGCATCAGTCTTAATGGCATTGGGATTCAACAATACAGCTTGTCTCCTTTTGGATGGCAACTGGCTGAGAACATCTTTCTTCATCCGTCTGTAAATAACAATAATTAGAAACAATTATTATTATTATTAATCCTGCCAAAACAGTCATCCCACCCATGCCAGCATGGAACACAGATGTTAAATGATGATGATGATGAAACAACAACTACGAAAGTGAAACATTATCTACAACAATTTGTAAGGGTAGTAACAACAGTAACAATAACAAGAACAGCAACAGTAAATATTCAACAGTTGGGTACTTACCTGATCATAACCTTCTCTTCCATAAACACCTGTAGTTCAGCCAAGTTGGAATAACCACTGAAATCCCAACCCCAGGCATTCTGGGAATGAAATGAATATTTTGTTATAGAAGCATGGATAATATAGGATTACAGGGTGTAGAATGTCTCTCTTGTATTGTATATAACATGTAGAGTAATCTATATGATATTGTCTGAGGCAAAGTGGCTGAGTTCCCTTTGAGCATTGGGCCTCACAGAAGTGAGTTCCTTTCAAGCGTTGGGCCTCTTGGAGGCAATGATCAAGACCTTTGGCATTATGTCATGACAGATACCAGTGTCATGCAAATGGCACCCATGCCAGTGGCACGTAAAAGCACCCATTACACTCTCGGAGTGGTTGGCATTAGGAAGGGCATTCAGCCACAGAAACCATGCCAACACATTAACATGCATGCAAACACACAACTACATACTCCCTTTCACACCTGCACACACTCTTACAGATTCACACACACACAGATGTTCAACAAAAACGTGCATATTTGTGTATGCAGCAGACACACATACTAACAATTCAAACTGAACATTAACCACACTAATTTCATCTGGATATTCCATTATCCCATCCCTTCTCCACCTGACAAGTCAAACAAGAGGAATGGTGCTGATCTGTGGGCACTGCATTACCTCTTCACATAGCATCATTGTAATTCAATCTTCGAAAGTTACCAATCTCACTGAGGGGTTTTGCTCTCACACATCCTAAACATAACTTGTGCTCCTTACCTTTTTGCCATCACAGTAGCGCAAACCATATTCAGTGAAATTAATAGGTCGAAGTACCCCAACAATTTGGGTGAAAAGCTCTGATGGACGAGACAAAGCAGGTGTCCCAGTCAAAAGGATCACACGGGTAGCATTCTGAAAATATAAGTACATGGATATTTGACAGTGGAATAAAAAAAATCCCTTTCTTGGAAAACAAGTAAGGACTGGCAACAGGAAAAGCTTCCAACTATAAGATATTGAGTTCAAATTTTGGTACAAGGCCAACAAATTCAGGGAAGGAGTAAGACAATTACATCAAACCCGGTGCTCAACTGGTACTTATTTCATCAACCCCATAAGGAAGAAAGGCAAAGTCGACCACAGCGGAATTTGAACTCAGAATGCAAGGATGGATACAATGCTACTAAGTATTTTGCCCGGTGTGCTAACAATTCTGCCAGCTAACTGCCATTTATAAAATATTCTTTTCTACTCTAGGCACAAGGCCTGAAATTTTGGGGGAGGGGGCCAGTCGATTAGACTGACCCCAGTACACAACTGGTACTTAATTTATCGACCCCTGAAAGGATGAAAGGCAAAGTTGACCCCAGCAGAATTTGAACTCAGAACATAAAGACAGACGAAATACCGCTAAGCATTTCGCCCGGTGTGCTAATGTTTCTTATTTCTTTATTGCCCACAAGGGACTAAACATAGAGGGGACAAACAAGGACAGACAAAGGGATTAAGTCGATTACATTGACCCCAGTGCATAACTGGTACTTAATTAATCGACCCC
>NC_068989.1:85828858-85835968 GCF_001194135.2 Octopus bimaculoides
ATGAAAGGCAAAGTCAACCTCAGTGGAATTTGAACTCAGAACGTAACGGCAGATGAAATACTGCTAAGCATTTCGTCCGGTGTGCTAACGTTTCTGCCAGCCTGCTGCCTTGCCATCGATAAAACATTGCCTATAAGTATTCATTAAGTCAGCATGAAAACGTGGACATAAAAATGAAAAAGCAAATTTCATCATCACCATAATCATTTAACGTCCATGATACATGCTGCCATGGGTTGGACAGTTTAACAGGATCTGAGGGAGTCCAAGGATGGCACCATTCTCCATTGTCTGCTTTGGCATGGTTTCAACAGCTCAATGCACTCCCTAACGCCAGCTTACAGCATGTACTGAGGGCTTTTTTTTGTGCCAGCTGCACTATTGAGGTCACTATACAGCTTGCAGGACTATGAACCCTGGGAGAGGCAGGTATCAGCTTCATGCTAGGGGACAAGGTGTGTAAGTGTGTATGTATGTGTGTTTTGTGAAAGACAACTAAAAGGTTGGCATCAGGAAAGGTATCCAGCCATAAAATGTGTGGTTCATCTATGACAATTACTGTGCTAATTATTAATGAAATAATACACTAACCTGGAGTAGTGGAAGTGCTGCTTTTGTTCTGGCACTCTTGAAATTCTTCAGGAAGTGGGATTCATCCTTTTGGAGGAAGAAAAAAAAAATAAATAAAATGTAAAATACACAAAGAAAAGATGATACCAAATGTCAGAGAATGTTGATAAAAATACAAAAGGAACAAATACTAAGAAAGGTGTAGCATGACTGTTCCAGTACCGCTTGACTGGCCTTTGTGCCGGTGGCATGTAAAAGCACCCACTACACTCTCGGAGTGGTTGGTGTTAGGAAGGGCATCCTGCTGTAGAAACTCTGCCAAATCAGATTGGAGCCTGGTGTAGCCATTTGGTTTCACCAGTCCTCAGTCAAATCGTCCAACCCATGCTAGCATGGAAAGCGGACGTTAAACGACGATGATGATATAAGATGGAGATATCAATCATTATCCTCCTCCTCCTCGCTGCCAACACCGTCATCGCTGCTGCCGCCACCACCGCGTCTAAAACACCACTGTTCAAATTTCCTTTTATCAATTTCCTTTATAATCCAGCATTCAGCTCCATAGGTAGCTATGATTAGTCCACATTACTCCATAAGGAGCACAGGGCAAGTTTCTTGTTTTCTCTGGTGCATACGTTCCTCCCTGGTTGCGATACCAGTCTGTCACAGTCTGAGCAATGTGAAATGAAGTTCATTGCTCAAGAACACAACACATCATCTGATCCAGGAATCGAAACCACAATCTTACGATCACGAGTCACGCACCTCCATAGGTGGCTCTGCTAACTATCAATGAATTGAGGCGTTGCTTTTTCGTTTGCAAGGAGACGGCCTTCATCATCATCATTTAACGTCCGTTTTCTATGCTGGCATGGGTTGGACAATTTGAGAGGAGCTGGTCAACTGGAGATCTGCCCAGTTTCCATGTCTGCTTTGGCATAGCTTCTGCAGTTTAATGCCCTTCCTAATGCCAACCGTTTTACAGCGGTTGCTATTACACAGCACTGGCACAGGTGCTTTTTACATGGCATTGGCACATGATTAGGTATACTCAGCCGGAGAGGGATGCAGGGGACATGCCTGTATGCAAGGACAACCATGTATTTACTTAGTTTGACATATCTTCTCAAGCACAACAAACTACCAAAAGTCTTGGCCTGTCATCCCCTAGGTGAGGCCCAACATCTGAAGATCCTTTTTCACCACTTCGTTCCACATCTTTTTGGGTCTACCCCATCTACACATTCCCTCCACAATTAGAGCTCAGCCTTATTCTTCCATATATTGTTCAGTGATATCATGGCATTCTTGGCTATACAGACTCTTCTCTTGATTTCATGGGTGTCATTGTACTCACTGGTAATAAGAATACCAGGGTACACAAATTCTTTTACATTTTCAATATTACATTGTTTATCAGTGTCTGTGAACATATATTTACATACAACCAATGCCAATATGAAAAACTGACATTAGAAGATGATGATGATGACAACAAACATGCATATATGTATACCCTGACACACACATACACATTATTGACATGGAATCCTACTTACCATAATAACAATTTTAAACTTCTTGGTTAACAATTCATTTGATTTCTTTGACATCAGATCATAACTGAGAATATTAACCATTCCACTTACACCACTATCTTTGCCTTTCAAGATCACATTTATCTCTTGTGGATCCAAACTGGGTACCCAGCGTCGAATTTGCTGAACAAAAGAGGTAATGATAATAATAATAATAATAATAATAGTAACCATAAGAGCATCACAGCAAACTACAGCACATACTCAAGGTACACAGAGCTGTGCTTGGTAGTGCAGTGAAAGCACGTTATAAAAATAAGACTACTGAATAATAATAATAATGTGGTAGATAAAAGAAAAATGGAAACCAAGATCATAGATATTGCCACACCCAGGGATGTATGCATAGATGACAAAGAGCTGGAAAAGATGAAGAATTATAGACTACTAAAAGATGAAATTGCAAGAATGTGAGCAATGAGGAGAGAAATTGGAATTGATATGAGGGCAGAGCCAACCCCAAAAACATAATAATATATATAATATACTATAAAATATAATATAACATCAGATAATATAACCAATTTTTAAAAAAAAAACCAAATGTATATATGTCATCATCATTTAACACCCATTTTCCATGCTGGCATGGGTTGGATGGTTTGACAGGAGTAATCAAGGACAGGAGCTGCACCAAGCTCTATTGCTTGTTTTGGCATGATTTCTACAGCTGGATGCCCTTCCTAATGCCAACCACTTTACAAAGTATACTGGATACTTTTTACATGGCACAGATAGAGAGATGGATGGATGGATGGAATGACAGACAGATGGATAGATAGGGAAGATAAATAGAAAAATAGATAAGATTATATATATATGCATGTATCTAAAAATATGAAAATTGAAATGGAGAAAAATTGTAGTCAGAAACTTTGTTTGAAGATAAGACACATACCTGAGCCCAGTCAAATCGCACTGAAGAGGGAACAACAATCAGGAGGGGCCACTCATTTCTGTAATAACAGGCAACTGAAATAGCTTGAAGTGTTTTGCCAAGACCCATTTCAT
The DNA here is from genome assembly GCF_001194135.2 of Octopus bimaculoides. NCBI lineage: Eukaryota > Metazoa > Mollusca > Cephalopoda > Octopoda > Octopodidae > Octopus > Octopus bimaculoides. The sequence goes on from NC_068989.1 coordinate 85,832,041, forward strand.
CAGCAAACAAAATCCTGCCTCTCCTTTCAATACTTAATCTGTGAAAAGATTTAATGTATATAATATAAATATTGAGATGAAACTTATCACACTTCACATGAGTATCATGGATATTCTATATAAAATACTATGTTCTGAAGAGCAGGAAGACTACTCGTTCCATTCCCACACAAAAAAATAAATATTGAACAAAGAATGACAATAGTTGATATTACGTAGAGTCAAAGAGATAAATGATTATCTTATGAAACTTCATTAGTTTACAGTTGTCTCTGCAATAAAATGAAGTGGACTCATAGTTGAATAACATCCTACAGCTTCACTGGAGCCTCAAATATAAAGTGCAGTATTTGGAAAAAGGAATTACAGTTATTCCTTAGTCATGTTATTTTCTTATTACCACTCTGTACCCAACTAACTCTTCATTTTGAAACGAATGTATATTGAGCTCTACACCAGGTTATTAGTCTCAAAATGCCCAAGCGAAATATATATATCATTAGATGTACTTGTTGTAAGAAACAACTAGGTTTCTTTCTCTCAGCAGTCTCGCTTCCGTGCCGGTGGCACGTATAAAGCACCATTTGAGCGCGATCGTTTCCAACTCCGCCTTACTGGCACTTGTGCCGGTGGCATGTGAATAAAACATTGGACTGACTCCTGTGCAGGTGGCACGTAAAACACTATATATATTTATACGCATGCACACCAATCTCTAACTATGGAGGGAACCTGCAGAAGGAGTAAACCTAAGAAGATATGGGACGTGGTGGTGAAGCATGATCTTCAAATGTTGGGCCTAGCAGAGGTGATGACAAGTGACCAGGACCTTTGGCAATATGCTGTGCTTGAGAAGACTTGTCAAGTGAAATTGTAGCCATGGCCAATGCTGGTGTCATGTAAACGGCATCTATGAATTCGTAATCATGGTCGTTGCCAGTAGCATGATCTTTGAATGTTGGGCCCTACGGAGGTGATGACAGATGATCAAGACCTTTGGCGATATGCTGTGCTTGAGGAGACTCATCAAAGCAAATGAAACTATACTTGTGACCATTGTCAGTGTCATGTAAACGGCACCTATGAAATCACAGTCATATCTGTTGCCAGTGTCGTGCTGGTGGCACATAAAAAGCACTTATAACACTCTTGGAGTGGTTGGCGTTAGGAAGGGCATCCAGCTATAGAAACCAAACCAGATCAGACTGGAACTTGGTGCAGGCCTCTAACTTACCAGTTCCAGTCAAACCATCTAACCCATGTCAGCATGGAAATCAGACATTAAATGATGATGATGAAGAAGCATACAGGTACTGTATTAACAGTGGTGTATTTGTAAGACAGAACAAGAACATGTCTGTATGACAATGGTCATAGAATGTTTTAATAAGAGAAAGTATGTCAGTTGGTCAACTGATTATGTTTTATTCTGCTCTACAGGGTGTCCACAAGGTCTGGGTACATGGAGTAAATAAAATCATAACATAAACAATTAAATACAAGAAATAATAATTTCTTAAAGTATGTGTTAATCTCCATGTACCCAGACTTTGTGGACACCCTGTAGAATGTTTGTGCTAACTGATGATGATGATGATGGTTGGGGAAGGGAGAGTTTAAGAATGCAATATACTCACTTAACCCCTTCCAACTGGAATGGCATCAAGCTCTCCCGAAGGCATTTATCTATTTTAGACAAATCAATATCTGATTTGGTAGGTGACGATGGCAATGATGATGATGATGATGATGATGATGATGGTTGCTGCTGTTGCTGCTGCGTTCTCATTTTGTGTGCGAAAAACTGAACAATGAAACTTGGCAGCGGTACAACTTTGACATCTGGTTCTAAAACTTTGGCTTGCTTCACTGTAATATAAAGAACACGTTAACATCATCATCAGCACCACAATAATTTAATTTAAATGCAGGAAAGAAGACAAGGATTGGGAATCAAGAGAGTATAAACAGTAATCCCTCAACTACCACAGGTGTAACGTTCCAAAACGATCACCCCCGTGATAGGTGAAAATCTTCAAAGTAGAAACAGTATTGTACTGTATATTTCTTTTTATTATTTTTGTAATTTGTATATATTTATTTTATTATAAATGCAAAACAACACCACGGAGGAATGGATGTAAACTTAAATAATAAACCATGATATGGTGAGGGATTACTGTAAAGCGATTGGTGATGATGATGAAGATGCTGATAAAGATGATGTGCCAGATGATGATGATAATGGTAAAGATTCAGACGAGCTCCAAAGATCCAGAAAAAGGCTCAATGGCACTGTCCTTCCTCCTCTAAATCATTTAAATAAAAAGAGAGAAAAACAACAAATATTTACCTAGTTTATGATATTCCTGCAAACTGAAGGACCATTTCTTTGTGACAGCATCTGGAGACATTAAAAGACAATGATGCAAAAAATAATAGATATGAATAAATTCATTGATTCAATAGATAATTGAAGGAGGCTATCAATTCTTTTGCTGGATGGAGAATGACCCCCTCCTCCTATGAAACAACAACAACTGCCACCGCCACCATCTATTTACTAGTAACTTTTTTTATCAACTCCAGATGGAGTATTCCATATTCCCCAACCTTGTGGGATTTGAACTGAGGACACAAAGAGCAGAATGTTAGGAAAATTCAATGCTAGAGAGTATTTAGATGGGTGCTGTACCAACTCTGGCAGCTGAATGTTTTCAATATAAATTGGTTGGTGCTAAGAGGAACAAGAAAATAAAGGTTCCAGTTTTAGTTCCTTCGAGAGTGTGGTGGGTGCTTTTTATGTGCCACCAGCATGGGAGTAAGTCAGGCAGACATACATAGATTTATAAATCACATCCTTCCAACTTGTAAAAAAGACGCACTGAATGATGTGATCCTGAATACTCTATAAAAACAAAGACAGGATGGTCGTGGAGGGAATGCTTTCAATCAATGTTTGCTAGGGTAGTACACTATAACAGCATCAACAAAAAGAAAAGTATAAAAGTAAAAAGGTCTTTCTTACCATATTGCTTTGTTTCCATTGTCTTAAATAAATCTATTAGTCCCTGATAGAATATCACATCAACAAGAAATCTTGACGGAGATTCTAAAATAAATTTAGCTTCAATAACTTTCCTTGGCATGCTTTTAAAAGTGCTATAACGAGAACTGGTTGCGAAAGAGTTTGTTTTTTGTGGCAACATTCTGCCATCTTTATAAACTGTTTGTGTTTTCGGTGCATAATTATTTTGTGGAACAGATCCACTCGATGTAACTGATTGACTTGAAGGAGATTTTACAGAATGGGCTGGAGTTGGTCTTGGTGACACCTGTGCTTTTTTTTCAGCAAGCTTTTGCAGTGCTCTTTGACGGTTTTCATCGATAATTTTCCTCTGCTCGGAGGTGAGACAACTAGACATCTTTATTCATAGAAGTAACCTACAACAAAAGAAATTTTTAGAAATCCTTTTATACCATGGTTATAGATGTTGGATAATGAGTGAAAGAGTATGGTCACAAATACAAGCAGTTTAAATGGAATTCTTTCAAAACATCTCTGAGAGCAATGTAACTTGACAGGTTGTATGGCACAGAGATCAGGGGGTCTCTTCAGATCAAGCCACTATTTCTCTGCATTGAAAGGTCAAAGCTCTGGTACAATGGACACATGATTAAAATCAGTGGTGGGCACCGTTAATTGAAAAGTTAACTGTATTGATCATTAATCCATTAATTCTTTGAAAATGGAAGTTAACATTGATCCATTAACGTTAACTTTTATTGAGGAAAGTGGAAGGGGAGGAAAGGGAGGGAAGGAATGGGAGGAAGAGGATCAGGAGAAGAGAAAGGGGAGGATTATGGGGAGGAGGAGGAGAGGACAGAGAGAGAAGGGTGAGAGTTGCAGTTAGGGTTAAGGAAGGAG
>NC_068989.1:85836109-85839307 GCF_001194135.2 Octopus bimaculoides
GAGGGCGGGGGAGGGTTACAGTTAGGGAAGGAGGAGAGGAGGGAAAGGGTTGCTGGAGGAGGAGGGCATTGAGGAGAAGGGAAGGGGGAAGGAGGGGAATGGGAAGGGAAGGAGGGGAATGGGAAGGGAAGGGGGGAATGGAGAAAATTAAGGAGGAGGAGAGAAGGAAGTTTCTTTCTCACTCAGACATCTATTGATATTTTTCAATATTTTTCTCCCCATAAACAAATTTTATGGAATGATGATGTCAAAATAACACACATGTAGTCCCAACTGAGTGAGGCTGTGTTATGTGTGTGTAAGAAAAATAAAAATACCTAAAATCATCTTTAGTGTTCATATTAATCTGTCAAATGTAATGCTTATTTGTTCATGTTATTTTGAATTATTCAGGTTCAAGAGGGGTGTCCACAATATTTGCTTGTAACTTTGTAAATTTTTTTTACATACAGATTTGAAATTTTGTCAGTGGGTGCTTTATATACCACTGGTTTATAGTTACATAATTTTAGCTGATCTTGCTGAGTAAATTTGACTTTTATGGGCAGGTAAATTTAATTAACAGGTGTAAAAGCAATAACATCATGGATAAACACTAAAATTGAAATTCTTAATGCATCTTACCTGTTTGATTTGTTACTAAAATTATCTCAGATGGCAACCAACAAAAATTTTGCCACTTTTCAAAATGAGATACATTAATTTGAATTAATTAAAATACAGGTATAACTGGTACAAGATTTTATTCTTTCGGTAAATATTTCGTACCTTGGTGTGGAATAATATTTTTCCACAGTTTTTTTCAGGTGCATTTGACGTATCTGACCTCCAAACCCACCGCAAGCTACTTTTTTTTCCGGAAAAGAAAGGTGGGAGTTTTGTTTCATGGGTCTTTTTTTCTTTTCCTGGTTCTTTTGCATGCTTTCAACGAATGTGACATCAAAATCATGCATAAACTTCATAGTTAAGTGTTTAGTACCAAGAGGCACTTATTCAGTCCGCCACAAAAAAATTCAAGTATATAATAATGGATGTAAAGAAATTGCAATTTTGATGTCGACTTTTCCATGTTAACATAAATCTTTGTTGAAGCTGGTTTTTCTACAGCCAGATCCTCTTCCCAGAGAACTGCAGACGAATGACGACACTCATTTGAGTGACCGGTAACTGTTTGTTTACAATCAAGACAAAGAGAATATATATTGTCATGTACACACATACACATACATCATCGTCGTTTAACCTCTAATAACTATGCTGGAACTGATGTGATGAAAGGGAAGTTTGGCAGTTATTCCCAGGACTAATAGCAATCATACGGGGGTGTTGGGTGTTGGGGAGGGGGTCAAAATAATTTTATAGGAGGAATCGCATGACCGTGATATGTAAAACACATTATCGAAAGCGAAAATCGCCAAAATGAAAAAATAAAAAAGTTACAGCGGTTTTCCCTCAGTGTCTAATCCCAATGTGCACCCAAATTTTTATAGGTAACACAGTGCTTTGAAGTATTAAGTATTCAAGTTGTGGGTTTGTTTCTATAAGATGTGTAATGTACGTAGCTACTCGTCAGAGAGAGAGATGTCAACGCACATTAAAATTATTAGTGAGAGTTGACAACAACGGGCAATATGGTGAAATAGAAAATAGTCGCCAACACCTCAAGACCGTGAAGAAAAGAAGAAAGAGTGTGGCATGTCAGATCATCGGCAACCATGAACAAAATCAGCATTGAGATGGACACAAACAGAAGAAAGGAAACGTGGCATCGAACCTTTCAGGACCTGAAGCATGTGAACAGATACTAGGTAGACATAGAACAAGCAAACAATCAAGAACACTGGGACAGAACTATCGCCCGACGTTCAAACGCGTGCGAGATAGAATGACTGGTTCGCCTGCAAGTTGTGACATGCGGTTGTATCTTCGAAATGATTTATTACTCAGACTGGAATATTTTCTGGTGCTTAAGAGAAAGTCGCGACGGTTTTATGACTGGGTACGGGATAATTATGATAATGAAAACAAAAGTTTCGTTTCTTTCACTTTCTTTAAATAGAGATGATATAATAAATAATGGACAAACATTAGAATAATTAAAAAAGGTCTCTCTCTAATATTTAAAACTTATCTATACTTACATTTAAAATTAAATAAGCTGGGATTTCTTCATATAAAAGCACTTTCATGTAGGTCGAAGAGGATTCAAGTCAGCTTCATAAAAGAAATAGCAGAGGGAAGAAATTTCTGATAAGCATATCAAGAATAAATTATAAACTTAATTTTTGTTCTGTTTTAAGGGAGCAATAATTGGCATTTAACCGTTTAAGTAACAGTTGTAAACACCATATGTGCTCTTTTGGTTATGAGGAAAATAAACTTTAAAACGGACAATCACAGTATAAGTTACCTAAATATATTTTTTCCACTAGATTCGTTGGATCGAATTAAAACTTGATAGTTTGCCATTCATTTTTTTTGTACCATTTTTATTTTGTATTATTTTTCTTTTCTTTATTTTTCTTACTAAATAATCAAACATATAATCTTCGTGTATATATCAGAGATGCATAGTGAAAAAAAGGTGGTTTTCTATCCAATAACACATGTTCAACTTTTAATGCTTTTACTTCCCGATCTTAGGATAGAGGTTGACGGTAAGTTGACAGAACCATTAAGAGCCTCGGAAAAATTGCGATATTTAGTTACGACCATTTTCGATCTCGTTTTAAATCCTGTGGAGGTTAACTTTGTCTTTCAGTTCTCTGTGGTCGATATATAAGTACCAGTCACGTACAGAAATCTTTACGACTGACTGTTCTCTTTCCCCTAATGTTTTTTTTTATTTGTATCTATATATAAACCTTGTATCTATATAAGAAATCTGTATAAGACACTGGAACGGTACTAGATTGGTAGACTCGCAGGACTATCGAATAAAACGATTTGTGATATTGTCGGTTCAATTTATAGTCCGTTTATGATGAATATGCTGAATAATCAATAGGAGAAAGCATTATCTTCAACAGTGTTATATGCATGTTATCCATCTATCATACTTTTGCCTCTCAACACTTGGCATAAAGCCATCTTCCTCAATACTACTGCCTGACTCAATTGAGAGATTACTTCTTGCAAGTTACTTGGTGACCTTCCCCAGTGCCGGTACCACGAAAATAAAAACAAAAAAAAAAAAAC
>NC_068989.1:85839877-85851389 GCF_001194135.2 Octopus bimaculoides
ATATATATATATATATATATATAAGGATAGGCATAATAAAAGGGACCCGTGGGAAAGCTGATGTGAGACAAGCAAACGTTAAATAATGATGATGAAATTATGCTTTTGTAGTCCCAAATAATTTTTTTCTACCAATTACATTCTTTCTACTTCCCTCTCAAAATACTTATGAAATGCCCGGCCTTCTACCTAACTCTAGACATTATCTCAGTACGTAGAAACAAATACTATAAACTTATGGTTATCGTTATTTCTCACATACAACGTACGTATGTATGTACAAATGAAAACCTAGAGTATGGTAAAAGCCATAGCCACTCATAATAAAAAGGAGTACTGGTGGAATGTTCCAGTGAAAACCTTAATAAAATGTAAATATCATAGATCTAACATAGTAATTTGGGATGGAGAAGAGAAACTGTGTATGGTTGTGGAAATCAGCTGCCTAGCAGATGTTAACATAAAGCTAAAGATGGGCGAAAAAGAAAATACCTATGCTGAACTATTGAGGAATCTACAGCTACTCTATCCTGATTACGAGTTTATACTTGTAATCATTGAGGGACTAGCATACGTAACACACTGCATAAATACCAATCTTGAGAAATTAGGATTCTCAAAACCAGAAAGGAGAAGGATGATTCGAAAACTACAGATCCAAGCCATCACTGGAACAATAAAAGTCTGTAAAACTTTCCAGAAGTTTATCCATGTTTCTGGAGAGATTACGTTTTTCTTTGGTGGCATTTTCTTTTTTCAATATTGTAATCAAAAAATTATGGACACAGAAAAAAATACTCCATCCGATGTGCTGCAGCATGCCTTTGCTGATTTTGAGAAAGTCTCATCTCCCTTCTGTCTTGAGACTCAATCAGACGTGTTGCAGCATGCCTTTGCTAATCTCAAGAAAGTCTCATCTCCCTTCTCTCTCGAGACTATTTGACGTGCTGCAGCATGCCTTTATTGGTCTTGAGAAAGTCTCATCTTTCTATCTTGAGACTCCATCGGACGTGCTGTAGGATGCATTTGCTGGTCTTGAGAAAGTCTCATGTCCCTTAATCTCTATTTTGTAAGCAGTTGTATGTAGCATGTCTGTAATTTTGTATGCAGTGTAAATTAACCAAATGTAAGCAAATTGTAAATACATTACAACCTTGCGATAATTATGAACTGGTAGCTGAACAGTAGATATGTACGGGTATCTCTGCTAGTATTATATATATGTAAGTATGCATATATGTATGCATGCCTGTATATATGTGAGATAATAGTTTCAGTATTAAAGTGAAAATATCTGACATTACAATAGAGAGATGTTATTGTTTCACTTTTGACACGTAATAATGCAATAGTGGAGGAGATATGATATGGCTCTGGGCTAGCACTAGGCAAGTTAAATATTTTTTTGGCCTAAGACACTACATGGTCCCTAAGTATGGCATGTGTAAAATTTGAATGAAATTAGTTGTGTAGTTCTCAAGTTTTAGGGACAGAGAGACAGACACACGCGCACACACACACACGCATTCTCATTGGGTTGGCAACTATGTTCCCGCCGTTTAAAAAAAAATTTTGGAATGTATTTCTTCCGAGAATTCTATTTTTGAATCATTTTGGAATCTATTTTTTTTCTAGTTAATTTTTGTTTATTTTCAGATCATTAAAATGAAATGTCAAGTTAAGAAAAACGAGCATTTTCGACACCTCCTACTTTTTGCTTTTAATCAAGGTTCTAAGGCCGCAAAAGCTGCTCGTGACATTTGTACTGTGTGTGAAGAGGGTGCTATAGCTGAAAGAACCTCTTGTGATTGGTATGCCGGGTTCAAAAATGGAAATTTTGACCTCAAAGACGCATCTCGCTCTGGCCGTCCAATTGAATTCGATGAAGAGCGATTAAAGCAACTTTTGCACGAAAATTTTCGACAAACGACAAGGGAACTGGCAGAGAAAATGGAATGCTCTCACACTGCTATAGAGAAGCATCTTCACTCGATGGGAAAGGTTCAGAAGTATGGAGCATGGGTTCCGCATGCTTTAAGTGACAACAAAAATCAACGAGTTACAATCTCCGCTGGTTTCCTTGCTCGTCACCGCTCAACTCATGGACACAAGAAACGATTTCTTTACCGAATCGTTACTGGCGACGAAAAATGGTGCCTGTACATCAATATGAAGCAGTGTAAGGAATGGCTAAGCCCCGGTAAACAAGTGACACCACACGTGAAACAAGATCTTCATCCACGTAAAACGATGTTGTGCGTATGGTGGGACTGGGAAGGGATTATCCATTACGAATTGCTTGAACGGAACCAAACGGTCAACGCGGAACTCTATATTCAACAGAAAGAACGACTCAACATGGTTATTCAAGAGAAAAGACCTAATCGGCAGCATGGTGTTCTGCTCCACGACAACGCCCGCTCTCATATCGCTAATATGACCAAGGAAGCCATTCAAACGCATGGCTGGGAAATGCTGCCACGCCCGCCATACTCTCCTGATTTGGCACCAACGGATTTCCTCCTCTTTCGATCTCTTTCAAATGCTATGCGCGGAGTTTCGTTCAATTCTGATGCAGAATTGAGAGCTTGGTTGGATCAATTTTTCGAGTCGAAATCGGGTGATTTCTACGAACGAGGTATTGAAAATCTTGTTGAACGTTGGGAAGAAGTTTGTAAACAACAAGGGTGAATACATTATTGATTAATTAGTTGATACTATTCCGGTAAATTTTCAGATTAACACCCGCACGATTTTCACTAGGGTGTTAGGGTTAGGGACGGAATTCTCTAACCTTAACCCTAACACCCTAGTGAAGATCGTGCGGGTGTTAATCTGAAAATTTACCACTATTACCTTGTAAAATTTGATTTGATTTGGTGGAAACGTTTGAGAAAGCATTGGGAACAGACAAAGAATTTTATATACATAGATTAACCAAATAGAAACACATGCACGAACTGCTTATTTAACGATAAATGCCACTATAATTATTATAGATAAATTTCTTAATATTAATATATATATATATATATATATATATATATATATATATATATATATATATATACAGAGAGAGAGAGAGAGAGAGAGAGAGAGAGTGATATTAAGCACGTGTATTAAACGTTAATTTAAGGGTTGGTACTACTAAAGCAGCGCGGACCCGAACGCGCAGTCGCGCGTCCGCGCTAGCTAGTCTTGAGTGGTCGATCCTAACCCTAACCCTAACCCTAACCCTGTCCCTAACCCTAACCCTAACCCTATCCCAAACCCTAACCCCATCCCTAACCCGCGCGTGCAAATGAATACGTGTTTAGGGTTAGGGTTAGGGTTAGGAATAGGGTTAGGGTTAGGATCGACCACTCACGACTAGCTAGCGCGGACGCGCGACTGCGCGTTCGGGTCCGCGCTGCTTTAGTAGTACCAGGGTTAATATGTAACTGTAAATACTTATAACGTTACACCTGCAGCGATAATTATTAACTGGTAATTGAAAGATAAATGTGTATTTTTAAATACCTTGGATTTGGTTTCATCACATTAGAATTAAAGTGAAACAGCAGTCACTTTTGACACGTAATACCGAACCAGGCTAAAAGATTGTTCCGGGTCCGCGTTAGGCAAGAAGTTGAAATTTTTTTTTGACCCATGACACTTCATGGACCCTAAGTAATGCATATGTAAAATTTGAATGAAATTCCAGAAAAAGTTTTTGAAATATGTTACAGAGGTTTAAAGTTTGATAATTTTTACCCAATCAGAAAACCGGGTTTGTGCGCGATAGCTGTGTATTATAAAACGAAAGTAAATATCGGAAGACGAAGTTTGAAAGAAAACGAAAGTAATTGCATGGCATAAGAAGAGAGAGGGAGGAGGAGGCAGCGTGTGTGAGAGGTAATACATGTACAGACAAAGAGAGGGTGAATGACAAAGAGTGAGGTAAATATATAAAGGCGAAGCCGTTAAAAAGAAAATAAGAGAGATTGAAGGTGACAGATAGAGAGTGGGAGAGTTGTCGATCTAAAAGTCGAGTTCTCGTAGAAAATTATATATTTTTTTTATTATTTAAAGACAAACTTCTCTTTGGGAGACAGATTTCGAAAATCAAATTCATTTTTCTCGAGGACACACCGTTTCAGAGGTACACTTTATGGAGTTTATTCCGACGCGTTTTCTTCATATTAAACAGGGCCATCTCCCTGAAGGGATTTGTGATTTGTTTGTTTTCTTACTTACTAAGATTTTGGTCTTTACTAAATTAATTCTAAGGCCTTTTAATTCTAGACTTTGCTTCCACACCTGAATTTCCTTCTCTAGTTCTTCTAGTGATTCAGCTATAAGAACAAGGTCATCAGCATAGAGGAGTTCCAAGGGCAGTCTAAATTCTTCTGTTATGGCCTGGAGGAATGAACAAGAGGGGACTGAGAACCAATCCTTGGTAAAATTCCTACATGTATGCTGAATTTATTTCTATTCTCGTTGCCGACTTTCACCTTACTGACAGCATCTAAGTACATGGCTTGTACAACTCTCATCAACCACTCATCTATCCCTAGCTTCCGCATTGCCCACCAGATAAGGGAGAGGGGGACCCTGTCAAAGGCTTTCTCCATGTCAACAAACGCCAAGTCCAGAGGTGTATGTTTGGCTAAGTACTTCTCCTGCAGCTGCCTTGCTAGGAATATAGCATCAATAGTGCTTCTCTCTGGCACAGAACCAGTTCATTATCCAATTAGTTGAGCTTTGACCTCTCTGTAACTGTCATCATCTGGTCCAGCAATTTGATACCTCTGTAATTATTTCTGTCTAAGGCATCACCTTTAACTTTGACTATAATGCTGCTACACTAGTCATTGGGTATGAGTCCCTTGTGGACAATCTGGTTAATTACACATGTGACTAGACCATATCCCATCCCGCTAGATATTTTAAGCATCTCAGCGGTGATTCCTTAAGCTCTCTGCAGATAAATATACATCAGGCTAACAAAAAAGTCTTGTGATTTGTATCGTATACTTCAGGCAATCCAAAATCAAAGTTCGTCACCAATCAAATTTGTAAATCCACCGTTCATTACCCAGTTAAGATGGTATGGTTTTTACACAGTGAAACATAAAATAGACAGATACAATGGGGTATTTATTTATTATAAGCTTACAGCAGTTTCATATATACGTTTGGGTGCGTTCATTATTTCTGTCATGTATGTCTGTCTGTCATTTTTCAGTTTTATTTCAAGATTTCTTGCCAATGGAGAAAGAGCCGCTTTCTAAACTAGATCCAAGGCTCATTCATTGAAATTTCAACAACATCAACAGGATATTTTTGTATGTATGTATTTGTGCAGAATTGTATGTTTTGTTTTATGTATGTATTCTCATGCACATAGTCGCATGTCTAGACATGCTCACACATACTTAAATAACAAACATTCCACCAGCACTCCTTTTTATTATGAGTGGTTTGGGCTTCTACCATACTATGGGTTCTTATTTCTTTGGCCTAGGGTATTCTTCCGACAGATCTCATCATACTGTTTACAGTGTCTTAGCCACATCATGTCTTATCAGTAGATAATACCGTGATGTATGTATGTGTGTCATATATATATGTGTATTTATGTAAGTGTGTGCGTGAGCGTGTGTTCTTTAAAAGGTGTGCCAAAAGTCGGGACATGTTACAAAAGTAGCTCAGTTCCACACTTCACTGTTATGCTCAACGTTGTTTGACAATTATCATGACTGCAGATAGGTTAGTGTAAAAATCACCAAACTAAACAACCTGTCAGTATTTCCACGAACTTCAGGCATAATGAAAGAAACATTACAGTTAATAGCTTCTCACAGAGGAAGGATAGAGTGAGACACACTATTAGGTATATTAATAGACAACTGTTTAACCTCCAGGTCGCTCGTTGCCAAACGAAATATTACTTAGTTGAAAATTGAGAAACTGAAGGTAGGCCTTAATTCTATATGCTTCTCCTTTCTAATTGTTCCTACCGTTGACCAACAGGTTTAAAAAATATATTGTTTTCAGCTGTTACCATTCCTTCTGCTAAGCTATTCCAAATGTTTACTGTTCTTGTACGGAATGTTTCTTCACCTTTTGGATAATTTTTTATGGGTAAAATTTTCACAGTATCCCCACTGTGTTATATTTACCTGAGATCCTACTTCAAAGGTGATGCAATAACTAAAATCCTTTTCATAGTGTTCATTAACCCACATCTGTTCCCTCACCGATTTTGTTTTCTCATAACTTCCGGAAAAATTAATATTTTGCAATGAAGTTTTCTGTAAATACGTCTCAGATGGTGTAGATCCCAATTATATCGGAATTAGTTGTGAAAAAAAAGTTTTTCTGTGGGTGGGAAGAGGAGTTTCGGAAAATTCAAACGAGTTGATTTTGTTTCCTCATAGCTTTCAGAAAAATGAGTATTTTTAAAGAAATTTCCCACAAATAGAGTCTGTAAATTATGAATATATTGGAATTTGATGTGAAAAGAAAAATAGTGAGCATGCACATATACTGACAGACGTCACAATTTCTTTCGAAATTTCATTTTGTAGGTATAGAAAGAAGTGCTGAAAGGTTCCTGGCTTTGGGTAAAAGAAAATACAGGAGGATCAGTTAATTATGATTTTATTCAACATATCCCCTTCTCAGATTCACACACTTATTGCAGCAGTCCTTCAGTTCTAAGCCTTGTAAAAAAAACTCGGAAAGTTGGGCCACCAATCAGGCCTTTCGTGTAGTTCCATCGCGTGACTTTTAGAGACCCCTTGCACTTTTTTGTTTCGAGGCCCCATTCCTTCAATCAAAATTCATAACCTATGCACCTTTTGTTCATAGCTTTATTTTACTTTATTCTATCTAAAGTTCAGTATTTCACGTTATCATAAAGAACATCTTTAAAAGTACAAGTTAAATTTATTTAGGTCCATTACAATTTCAATAAGTAAAACTTCCAGATATGAATAAAAGAACACTTTTATGATCCAGGCAACTTTCAAAGACAAACACGGCGCACTTTTCGCTTTGCGAAATCATCGATCAGTTCAGAATAATCAAGGTAAGAGCTAAGTTCGTGTTCAATAGATATCAGAAACAGGTGAGTTTTTCAAAACTAAAACTGATGAAGAAAACACAGCTACGGTCAACAGTTTTACGAGATAGACCAAATAATTTGGCGAAAATGACATTACAAAAGATAATTTACTTTGAAATGATTTTGAAAGACTTCTCAGATAAAAAGTCAGAAAAGTCTGATTTTAAAAAGCCTATTCACAAACAGTAAGAGGTGGGGAAATTTAGTAACCGGGGCAAAATGAGTAACTTCTTATTTCTCGTTATTTCCCTCCTACTTTTTAAAATTATTAAATTGCAAGTATTCGATCAGCATTTTGTACAAATTGGTCAGCATAGTTGTTGTTGTTGAAGTTGAACGAGTCCGTAACATGGGTGGCAGGTCCTAATTTTTCAAGAAAATGTTCCTCAACTTTGACACGATTGTAATTGAAATTGCTAATAAAATATCTGGATAATTTTTGGTGTTTAACAATCAATATTTTTTTCTTTGTTAGATTCCAAGTCAATTTTTTTCCTCACACTAATGTCTAATTTGATAATTTTCAAGTTTCAAAAAATGTCTAAAATGGGGTAAAATGAGTAAAGACTAACTTCGATAATTTCTTCTCTTTAACTACATGGTATGCAAATATATTACGAGGATACTAGCGAATCGTGAAGAAGCTATAGAGAATATTTTCTGCTGTGTTCTTTTTTTTTATCTAGTCGAGCTTCGTTAATTTCATATCATGTGCCATTTTTCCTTGACTCTCATTTATTTGACCTAGATATATATTTATTGCATTTCTTCTGATCTTTCTGATGTCTAGAGATGGATATTGATGTGTATGAGTCTGTTTTCTGGAGAACTAAAGTGGCAAATTTACATGATCTTGTCTTGCTCATTTTGTCCCAGCCAAATTTGGTTTTTTATATGCTCAAAGAGAACGGCAATGATTCTCTGAAATAGGGATTAGATTATGTTATAATGGTTTTTATGCATTTAGGAAAGGCCATTTGCTTAGCTGATATAATTTTTGTAAGGGAGTGAATATTTGCAAAAAATATATTTTGTCTCAAAGTCAAAAATGCAGAAAGAACACCTCATTTTGCTACTCGTCCATATCAGTAACTATCTTGACTTATAATAAAACATTAAAAAAACTTTCATGTGAGATTTCAATTTTTAATATACCATTGTGGTTAATGGGGGAGCCTCAAGCCCTCAACGCTTTTTGGCAAGGACTGGCGTACTACACGATGCATAAATCATCAATCTTCAGCTTTTGTAGAGTAGAGGGCCTCATTAACATTTCTTTAATTGGGCCCCGCACTTTCTAGCCTCGGCCCTGGTCTCCCTCACACTATATTTTATCTAAAAATCAGGACACTGAATATCGTGGTCTAACGGTATAGTCACCAATGGAACACCTTTGATCACATGTATGTTCGAAATATAATAACCCGGGAGCTTTAACAGTAACCACAACAACAAGGCTGTCTGTACTTCCTCTCTCTCTATCTCTCTCTTTCTTCCTCTCTCTCTCTCTTTCAGCTTTCTTACCGACCGGAAACCTATATAATTCAGACATGCGCGTTGTAAGCTTCTGTCCATGGTGGCTGAATGTCGCAATTAAGCGTAATTTGCGGCTTAACTTTTACATATAAAAGATATATAAACAACATTATACACACAGATATATATACACATATATAAAGAAAGATAGATAGATATATATATATTTATATTTTTTCTATTTAACTCAGTTTTCTCAGCCCATGGAACATTAGTGAACCGTGAGAGAGGGGTAAGCCTTGCTTTATCTTATTTAAAATTGTTATTTTGCTTCCCTCAGCCAATTAATAGACACACATACACGATAAAAACTACACATACACACACGTGTGTATGTGTTTTGATCTTTTTCTTCTTTATATAATTTTTGCATTTGCCTCTTGGGTGGAAATCTGTCTTTTCGATTCAATTACGTCGTTAACGATTCTTCGAAAAACAAAAAAAAAAAGATCAACATTACATCCCATTCCTCTTCCACCTTCATCTACGATTTTCCGATTTTATTGTCTGTTTTAGAAATCAAGAGTATTTTAGACATTTAAAAAGAGAAGAAGAAAAAGCAAGGAAACGTTTTTCATGTCTCGTTTTGTTTTTGTTCCAGTTTATACATACATATATATCTATATATATACACATATATATAATGTTTTTTTCGATTTTAATTACGTCCCTTTTCTAGCTTTGAGTTCAAATCCCTTCGTAGATGGACGTTGTTTTACCTTAGAATAAGTACCGCTATGGTACTTCTCTTCATCTCATAGCTCTTCGTCAACCCAAATGTTTGGCCTTGAGCCAATATAAGAAGCTATTAATACCATACCATAGTTTTTCAGTTTCTCTTTTATCCTTCTGGTTTTGGGAGCGGTGGAGTCGATAAAATGAAACGTTACCTATCATGTACTGAGGTAAAAGTAGCCATCTATTCGACTGTGCTCTCTCCTTCCTCAAATTTTTGGACTTGTGCCGATATTCCAACGGAATTTGAACTCGGAATGTAACGAGCCGGAAGAAATGCTGCTATGTATTTTGTCCGGCGTGCTAACGATTCTGTCACATCGTCTCCATAAAATTTCAAGCCTTATGCCTATAGTAGAAATAATAATAATAATAATTATTATTATTATCGGCGACCAACCAGTAGAATCATTAGCACACTGGACAAAATGCTTAGCGGCAATTCTTCCGGCTTTACGTCCTGAGTTCGACTGTCAAAGTCAGTTTTGTCTTTCATCCTTTCGGGATCGATCAAATAAGTACCAGTTGAGCACTGGGGTCGATGAAATCGACTAGTCCTCTCTACCAAAATTTCAGGCCTTGTGCTGCCTGTAGAAGAAAGGATTGTTATTATCTTTGGCGTTCAGCTACCAGAACCAATTAGCGTATTGGACAAAATGCTTAGTGACATTTCTTGTGGCTCTTTACATGCCGAGTTCATCCTCTCGGGGTCGATAAAATGAAGTACCAATCAAATTTCAAGCCTTGTGCCTGAATTAGAAACAAGGGCCGCGAGCCAGTAGAACAGTGGTTCCCAAACTATTTCAAGCTGCTGCCCCCTTGACACCCAGGCCACATTCCGAGCGCCCCCAACTAACCATCACAAACATATACCTCTTTCTGTTCTGAAACAAATTCAAAGCAACTGAATATCACAAATAAAACCTTACCTAATGAACCCATTATTTTGTTGTTTTTACATGAATTGCTACCCCATTATCGTTCCACTTTTCTTCAACGCCCCCAGGGGATGCAATACCGCCTGCTTTGGAAACCACTGTGGTAGAATCGTTAACACGCCGGATAAAATGCTTTGCAACATTTCTTCTGGCTGTATCTTTTGAGTTCAAATTCTGCCGAGGTTGACTTCGCTTTTTCATCCTTTCAGGAGTCAATAAAATTAATACCACTCAAATACTGGATTTTCTTCCTCCCACTGAAATTGCTGACCTTGTACAAAAATATGAAACAATTATTATTATGGGTATTGAGCTGGTAAAATCGTTAATACATCAGACAGAATGCTTTGCAATATTCTGAGATCAACTTTGCATTTGATCTTTTCATTGTCTGTAAAATAAGTACCAGTGAATTACTGGTATCAATGTAAGGGATTAATCACCTGTCTTAAAAACTGCTGGCCCTTGTGTATATATTAGAAATAATTGTTGTTTAGCTCCATCTAAGCTCTGATTCAACAGATCTCCTCTCAGAGCTGTTCCACCATCACTATTCTGTCTTTTATTCAGGCATGGTATATCTAGAACAGCTTTATCTAAAACAGTGGAGTCACAGTCAGAAACAATTAAGGAATAGCTGGAGTCGGAGTCCGTAAAACTATACCGACTCCGACTCACAATATCTTTATTCTTTAATATAAACCAGTTATAACATATAGGCCTACTCAAAGTACAAGCATATGCATAATGAGATATGGAGACCAAAATCATTTAATTGCATATAGAAGAGTCAAAGATTTTTTTCCGACTCCACAGCTCTGGTCATGTTAAAACTTGTGCAACAGATTGATTATACTTTTACACTGCACAAAATAACTTAACAATTTTTTAATATAATTCCTAATATTTAATTATAAAAATATAATAGTATTTTTTAAACACTGAATAGCTATGTGGGTTCACCCAAGTAAAATAGAAATCAAAGAGATTCATAAGTAAAAAAATGATTGAGAAACCCTGATTTAATGTGTCCTTTGTGGTGGTTGTTTAGCTCTAGTTCCAGGCCAGCCCTAATCTGGAAGGCTTACGACCTAATGTGTTTCACCCATATCCATCAATCTTTTATCCTGACGTAGTGTATCTAGGTCTTATTTACTTGATATACTCTTTCTTCAACATAGTAGGATGTGAT
>NC_068989.1:85851399-85876149 GCF_001194135.2 Octopus bimaculoides
AGCAATTACCTCTTGTGATAGGACATTAGGGTTGCATATGTCTGGTTTGAATGCTAAACGGTTAATGTTGTTTTCTTTCTTTTTGTCAGGTGATATTTTAATTGCTGAAATGATGCTGGCCCCCTCGATGAATCCACATGATGCTGCAGCTCAGATGACTACAGTGAAGTCATACATAGCTTTAATTGCGGACCCTACACCTGCAAGTAGGTTTCTCTCTTTATCTTCACCTTTTTCCTTTTTATTTTTTATTCCTATTCTTTATGAAGGGGGCTGAAAAATTACTGGCTTTGGGTAAAAAAAAAATACAGGAGGATCAGTTAAATATGATTTTATTCAACATAATCCCCTCTCAAATTCGCACTTATTGCAGCAGTCCTTCAGTTTTTTTAAGCCCTGTAAAAGAGCTCGAAAAGTTGGGCCTCCAACCAGGGTTTTTGCAATATCCTTAAAACCAAGAACTTTACAGCAACCCCTTGTATATTATCACTGAGTTTGGTTTCATAATCCATTTACTTGATATTTATTACTACTTCGATCCTTGTAAGTAACCCATCTAAAAGTCATGGGCCTCAAGTGGACATTTCACAATCCTGTACTAACTGGAGTATAAGTTGTAAACTTCATGTAGGAAAAGATATTAGATGTGTGTTGTTGATAGGTTGGTAACATGGTACCTAGAGTGGTATTAAAAGGGTTAACCGCTACACACTGTTCTTAATTGTGTTGTACAGTTGTTCTCATGAGTGAGTTACATCAACTCCACTGTTCAACTGGTGCTTATTTTATCAAACCCAAAAAGACGAAAGGCAAAATCGACCTCTGCAGAATTTGAATCCAGAATGTCGCCAAGCATTTTGCCTGGTGTGCTAAAAATTCTGCCAACTTGCTGTCTTGCAAAAAAAAAAATAAATAAATAAATAATAGAAAAAAACCTACAGTTTTGTAGACCTGTCTGACCTATATCAGTAGGGAAAAAATGGTTCATTAAAATAAAGAAGATAATGGCTGTTATATTGATAATGATGATTCTAACATCCATAATGATAGATAAGTCTTGATCGACAATAATTCTATGAAGTAACATAATTGTGCATTCCTCTTCAACTAATTCCAGAAATGGAAACTGATATGGTGAATTTTAAATGACAAGATTGTGTAGCAGAATGATGACAACTGACTAGTGAATCATCTCCTAGTGATACAGCCATCAGTTTTCCCATTTATTGGTTGAGAACGTTGGTTTAGTATCTTCTAGTTGAGGTTGTTGTGATTATTAGCTGATAAGATCTGACTGCTACTTGCTTCCTTCTCTCATACTAACTACTCTACACTGCTGGATGTATCAAGTGAGAGGGTGGCTCTCTCAATCATTTTAATAAATGCTCCCTAATATCCTGAGCCACCTTGGTTAATGCTCCCCTCTCAGCTGAAGTTTTATGTGGTACTGGCATGGGTGCTTTCACGTGGTACTGGCACAGATGCATTTATGTGGTACTGGCATGGGTGCTTTTATGTGGTACTGGCATGGGCGCTTTCATGTGGTACTAGCACAGATGCTTTTATGAGGTACTGGCACGGGCGCTTTTACGTGGTATTGGCACAGATGCTTTTATGTTGTACTGGCATGGGCGCTTTTATGTGGCACTGTATGGGCACTTTTACGTGGTACTGGCACGGGCACTTTTACGTGGTACTGACACGAGTGCTTTCACGTGGTACTGGCATGGGAGCTTTTATGTGGTACTGGCACGGGAGCTTTCACATGGTACTGGCATGGGTGCTTTCACGTGGTACTGGCATGGGTGCTTTCATGTGGTGCTTGTCTTTGGCACTGACACCCACAAGCCTGCATGACTAGAATCTCTCAGCTGAGAGAGGAACAAAGAAGACATGTATGTATGTATGAAAACCAGCCAACTACTTCATCTCTTACTAATTTGGCAAACACACAAGTCAGAAATGGGACAGAGGGGCTTTTGCAAATATTGAAACCTTGTCTGATGAAGGATGCACTACATAGTATAGATTAACAGCTAGTAACTTCAGACTCGGATCTTGGCAACCCACAAAGACAACACAGAGGGGGAAGATATAGAAACTAAAATATCATGCCAATTAGGAGTAGATTTGGAGAAATTCTAATTGAAGCGTATGTCTGAAGGGTTTTAGTAAGTAGGAAAGAGGAGAGGACCCTGATATTAGTTAAGAGTTAGTGACAGGAAAGGATCCAATCATAAAGTCACAAATTTCATTGAAGTGCAGGCTAGCATAGAAAAACAGACCTTTATTTTGGTTTGATTTTTTCTTCTTATTTATATTTTGTTGAATTTCTCTTATAGTTGTTGAAAAGAAACTAAAAGCTGCTCAAGAACTCAGTGAAAATTTTGAGGTAAGTGATAATGAAAATATTTTAACATAGGGGAGTGGCTGTGTGGTAAGTAGCTTGCTTACCAACCACATGGTTCCGGGTTCAGTCCCAGTGCGTGGCACCTTTGGGCAAGTGTCTTCTACTATATCCTAGTGCTCACCAAAGCTTTGTGAGTGGAGTTGGCAGACAGAAACCGAAAGAAGCCCATCGTATATATGTGTATGTATTTATTTGTGTGTTTGTTTGTCTCCACAACATCGCTTAACAACCGATGCTGGTGTGTTTACATCCCCATAACTTAGCGTTAGAATGTTAGAATAAGTACTAGGCTTACAAAAAATAAGTCCTGGGGTCGATTTTCTCGACTAAAGGCGGTGCTCCAGCATGGCCGCAGTCAAATGACTGAAACAAGTAAAAGAATAGTTTACCTAGCACCTGAGAAATAGCTGTTGTTATGTGAAGGCCTTTGATCATTTCTATGTAATAGCAACAGCATTAAAGTAGGGCCTCTTGTTGCTTTAATCTCCCCAGACAATAGTAATGGGATTTAGAATGATAAAATGTAATTTTCCCAGTCAAAAGTTAAAATTTTTACTGTATTCTTATTGTGGTACTTTCTAATGAAGATTTGTTGTATATTTTGGTCTACCTGAAAAGATACAGTGTTATAAGTTCCAATCTTACTACGCCTCATTTCTGAATTCACTGTATTTAGTTGGTTCATGAATACTATTCCCTTATAATTCATAGCAGAGTTGTTACTGTCAGAAAGAGGTAATAATTAAAATGTCATCTCACCTGTGCTAGTCTAAAAAAATTTTTTTGATGTTTTGAGAAAGTCAGTGTTAACATTATTTTGAAAAAGTCAGTGTTAACATTGTTTTGAAAAAGTCAGTGTTAACATTGTTTTGAAAAAGTCAGTGTTAACAATATTAATTCTTTCGTGACCAATCTGGTTGAATCCGGCTCTGGCTCTGAGTTCAAATGTTTTATTTACATAAGTTTTGAATTAAAATCTTTCACCAAACCTTAGTCAGAATTTATGTTCCTAACACTAGCTGAATGATTAAGTTATTTTACTAAATTCTTTGTTATATTTAAAGTAATTGAAAGAAACACAGAGCATCTCAAATTAAATATAGTAACGAAAGGGTTAATGAAAACAGATATATTTTTCAGCATATAAAAGAGACATGTCTAGAGATAATTTGATTTTGTCCTTGCTGAAGTATTGACAAATGAATTACTAAATATGCCAGATTGTCCATTTATTAATATAGGAAAATATTACTCTCTAGAAATGAAATAATTCTGGCTCATATTCCATCAATGTATTCCCCTTCATCAAAGGATTGTACTCCTCTTTGCAGTAATATACTGCTCTATACAGGATTGTACGACCCATTTTGAGAGTGGCTGAGTTCCTTTCAAGTGTTGGGCCTCACTGAAGCAATGGCCAAGACCTTTGGCATTATGTTGTGCTACAGAAGAAAACCCATCAAGCCAAGCAAAATCGCAGTCGTGGCAGATATCAGTGTCACGCAAATGGCACGTAAAAGCACTCATTACACTCTTGGAGTGGTTGGTGTCAGGAAGGGCATCCAGCTGTAGAAAACCATACCAAATCAAACTGGAGTCTGGTGCAGCCTTCCAGTGTGCCAGCCCAGTCAAACCGTCTAACCCATGCCAGCATGGACAACAGACGTTAAATTATGATTCCTTTACCTAGTGAGTGTCAAGGAGTCAAATTAGCTAATTCACTGACTGACATTCCATGAATGATTTATTCTCTTTCTCTTTATTTCAGAGTATAGTTATTTCTCCACAGTATCCACAATTTTTACAAGATGCTCTTAGAGTATTTCTTAAGATTCTGGATGAAGGGGAGCCACATTTTGTGGCTGAACAGAATATGCAGGTGAGTTATAGTTATGACTCTGTGTGTATGTGTATGCAGACACAAGTGTTTTGTCTGCGTGGGTGTATGGATGTACATATGTGTTTGTGTGTATACATATATATATATATGTACACACACACACACACATGTATATTTATTTTTATATAAAGTTGTATTTACATGTGTATATAGTGTTGTTTAATCTTTGATGGTATATTGACTATGAACTATTTTATGGTGAAAGACACTGCATTGTTGACAAGATTGAAAAGACTGCAGGTAGTCACTTTCTGCTTCAGCCAAACCCTCATTATCTTCAAATTCCACTTAAGGCGGAAGGTGAGAGAAAAGAGGGAGGTGCCAATCTCAAGTGAATTTGCTGAAAGTTGGGTAAAAATAATGAGTTTACTCTTTGCATGTGCACGTAGACTATAGAACAGTTGAAGGAAGCCACTTACTCTCTGTAATCAATGAAGTTCCTTGAGATTCACTTCTGGTAGCTGTCTTCCAACTGGACTTCTTACTCCATTCCTTTGTACATTGTTATTTTCTATAATTGATTCTATGTCACTGCCCCTGCCAACTGTTTTTATAATTTGTTCTTGTAATGTCCACATATTTGTCACCCTTGTGGCAAATTATAATGAGTTATCATTGTAGGGGCAGTGGGCTGGCAGTAATTAAAGCTTTGGACAAAATACCTCGCAGTATTTCTTTTGGCTCTTTATGTTCAGACTTCAAAACCTGCCAAAATCAACTTTGTAGTTCATCATTTCTTTTTCTTTCTTTTTTTTTTTGTGGTGGAGGAGGAATCAATAAAATAAAGTATCACTTAAGTATATTGGAGCAATGGTATCAGCTAACCCAGTCCTTCTAAATTTGAGGCCTTTCGTCTATTCTTGGAAGGATTATTATTGTGATTCTCTGTTATTCTTTTTGCAGCAACTCCGTAAACTGTTGTTGGAAATTATCCACCGAATTCCATGCAACGAGTACCTGAAACGGTACATTCCACAGATCCTTCCTTTGATGTTTAAACTTCTAAAGGTAATTAATCAAACTCATCAATTCTCTCTTCCAGTTCCTATGTGTTTTTGTTCTCTTCTAATTTAAAAAAAAAAACAAGAAAACAAACACTTCTGTTCTGGCTTGTTGCACCCCCCCTCTCTCTCTGGGAGTTTCAGCTGGAAAGGTTTGGTAATTTTGGTAATTCAGAAGTGCATATTCTGGTGATGTAGTGAAAAGTTTGCATACAATTATTGAAAAGCTAATACTATTAACATAATAATATTAATATATTAATTGTCATGTCTTAGAAAGAACTCTTTCGTTATTCTTTTATTTCTTTGTGTAGGTTGAAAATGAAGAGAATGTTCTAGTATGTCTCCGGATAATAATGGAGCTTCATCGCCAATATCGGCCACAGATGAATGAAGAGGTATGTACGATAATCAGTGGGATTAGAAACCTCCCCTTTGTTATACATGGTGTCCACAAAGACTGTGTACATGGAGTAAATAAAATCATAACATAAACAATTAAATATAAGAAATAATAATTTCTTAAAGTATGTGTTAATCCTCTTGTACCCAAACTTTGTGGACACCCTGTAGAGTCATAGTGGATGCAAAGTTAAGGTTCCTCTCCTTACTTCCAAATTACCTGACATTTCTTTGTCAGAACAATGCAAAATTAGTTCGTGACAACATAATGCTGTTAGCGTGAGGAATTATTTAGATGAATGCAAATTGTAAGACAAAGTTCTGTTGAATGGTCATCTAGGCTGTTTGCACACATGCATCATACATTCTACTTTTCACTCTGAGCAAGAGGCCCTTTGTTACCAGCAGAGATAGGAGCTATCTAAACTTTGCCCAGGCTATTCTTATTCTAGCAGCTATGCTCACAGAGCATCCACCCCTGCTACTGACTTGGTGACCTAGGTAACAGAAGCTATCAACTACTTCTAGTTTTTTCCCCTGGCATATGATGGAATCTGTTTTCTGTACATCTTAGGTGTTTATTGCTCCTGAGCATCTGCCACACACAAAAACTATCTTCCCAATTAACCTTCCTTTGATATTACTGCACTTCCTATGTGTCCATAACTTATACTGGGTACATATTATGGAGTTTCTGCAGATCAAGCAGGGCCCATCTACCTGAAGGGTTTGTGATTTGTCTGCCTTCCTACTTACTAAGACTTTGGTTTTAGCTAGGTTCACTCTTAGGCCCTTTGATTCTAGACCTTGCTTCCATACCTGAAACTTCTCTAGCTCTGGTGGCGACTCAGCTATTAGAGCAAGTTCATCAGCATAGAGGAGCTCCCAGGGGCAGCCCATCTTGGTGAATTCCTCTGTTATTACCTGGAAGACTATAATGAATAAGAGGAGGCTGAGGATTGATCCTTAGTGAAGCCCTACTTTTACCCAGAATTCTTCACTATACTTGTTGCCAACCCTCACCTTACTGACAGCATCCCTGTACATGGCTTGTACAGTTCTCACCAGCCACTCATCTATCCCTAGTTTCCACATTGACCACCAGATGAGGGATCGAGGGACCCTGTCAAAGGCTTTATAATAAAATAAATGCATGCAAATTATAAAAATAATTTAAAAAAAAAATATACACTGCAGTATTATTTCTACTTTGTGGATTTTCACCTATTCGGAAGTTTTGGGACGTAACAACCGCTATAGTTGAGGGATTACTGTATATATATATATGAATATTGTGTATGTATGTATATTTATAATTTCAGATTCAAGGGTTTTTGCAGTTCGTGAAGAAGATATATGCTAACTTGCCCAATTACTTGCACAAGATATTTGAACCTCGACAGCAAATAAAAGTGAAAGATATCACAGAGGTGAATGTTGATGTCTATCTTCAGGAGATCTTCACAGTTACCACTATTATGACAGACAAAAAAAATGCTGACAATCAAAGTGTATCTGTAAGTTTACTTAGTTGTTGCACTTCTCATTGTTATTGTTGTTGTTCTCTGTCTCTTTTTTGCATCATTCATATATACCTGTCTCTATGTTATACCAAACCATACTGGTTACATGTTATACTGGAATGCACAAAATGCCTACAGATCTCACCAGAATACTCTGTTGGATTATATTGTCTTGTGTTACAGCAGACTACACTAAATATCTACATTTTACTCCTGACCACACCATGTGGCTACATCCTACACCTGACTGCAATAGATGCTTGCATGTTACATCAGAATACGCTAAATGCCTAAATCTTACACCAGAATACACTAACTGTCTACATGTCACATCAGACTACATTAAATGCCTACATGTTATACCAAACCAAATTACAGATCTTTCTAAAGCGTCTATATTTTATTTGTTTCCAATTTTAGTACAACATAATTCCACGAGCTGTTCTGTCCCTCAAAGTCCTCGCTGAGCTTCCAATTATTGTGGTTCTTATGTACCAAATCTATAAACCCAGTGTTGACTATGATGTCTCAGAACTCATACCTCTCATAATGAACACCATCACTCTTCAGCCTCAAGCCCAGCTTCGGTAAGTTGTTTTTTCCTCCTCAGTTACACCCTGAGATGTCTTGTTCATGTCATGAGTTAGTTCAACTGTAAATCAGGCTCTCTGATCGTCTGTGAATGTTACCTGCGATTGACTGCTGTACTATCCATGGAGGAAGACTTCCTTCATCATCTCAGAACAGAACATTTTATTCTACATTACCTTCAGTTCATATTTATCAGAAAAAATAGGTACCAGATTATTTTGGGATGATGTTACCTGTATTAGACTGGTGTCTTATTCAGGTGGAAGATTTTTCTCTGACTGTTCCCATTGGTTTGACTAGCATTCTCTGTTACTTCTTTAGACTACACAAAATATTCTATATAACAGCTCACATGTATGTCAACAGGAATGAGTACCAGACAATTTGGAGGAAGTAACCTCTTGTAGACTAGTGTCTTATCCAGAGGGTGATTTATTTCTCATTCTGTGTTTTGTTTTCAGGTCAGAACACTTTGTATCTATTCTATATTACTTCAGTTCACCTACTGTAGCTTTCAGGAATATATAATGAATCATCTGGAGGAGTGTACAGTGTTTTATAAAATAGATAACATTTTTTGCCATACATTCCCCCAGGGTTGTAGGATCATTAAATTTAGTACCAGTCAGGTACTGAGGATAGATAACATTGAACCCTTTTCTCTCCTTTTGCAACCTCAAAGTGAAATTAGAAATCTTTGTAATATTCCTTCTATATTAATATTTAATTTTTATTCTACTCCAGCAATAATCCAGCTTTTAACAAAGAAGTGTTTGTGGACTTTATTGGTGCCCAGATCAAGACCCTGTCTTTTCTTGCATATATCATCAAATCTTACCAAGTAATTACAAACAAGCTTTCTTTTCCTTTTCTTTGTTGCATTTCTTTTTACTACATTATTTACATTTGACGGATAATTGTTTTGAAGCTAAACTTATTTTGACCTTCTCTCTGATGTAAAATTTAGCAATCTTCTTGTTTTCTTTACTTTGTTAATCCCTCCATTTCCCCTGTGTTATCTGGGAGCCAAAAATTATTTCTAATTAATTTTACATGGTTTGTATTTGAAAATGTTACTAATAACGGCTCATTTGTTTTATTTAAATACTCATAGGATCAAGTATCCCAGAATTCCCAGCAGTTGGTACAAGGACTGCTTGGTTTGTTTACACTGTGTCCGCCTGAAGTTGCTCATTTACGCAAGGAACTATTGATTGCCGCACGTCACATACTCACCACTGATCTACGCAACAGTAAGTCACCTTTTCTTGGCTTCGTTTCTTTTCCATTTTTTTTTGTGTATCGTAGCAGTTAGCTGATAGAATTTTTATTCACAGACTCCCTCTGTATGCTTGTATGTATGTAAGAACCCTTATCTTGACATATAGTTGTAAAATAAGCATCACCATCATACAAGCTACGTTTGACATTTCCAGTCTTCGGTGTAAAACGTGTCTGGCCATGGGGAAATATCACCCTTCTTGGCAACAGGAAAGGCATACAGTTGTAGAAATTCCGTCTGACTCCATGCAAGCACAGAAAAGTAAACATTAAACTATGGTGATGAGTGTTTGTGTGTACATATGTATATATCTTTGTGTGTGTTTATATGCATCTGTATGTATATATGTATGTGTGTGTGTGTATATATATATATATGTGTGTGTGTGTGTGTGTATATATATATATATATATGCCCGTGTCTAGTTGTGTTATAACTGTTTATTCTTTCTGACACCAACTACCAAAACATTTTACTTTTTGTTTTTCTTCCAGAATTTGTTCCCTGTATTGAAAAAATGTTTCAGGAGAATGTAGTGATCGGCAGTGGTTGGACAGCACAAGAATCTCACAGGTTTGTATAGTTTGGCTTGCTGTAAAAACTTTTCTCATTTCGTACTGTTCAGAGCAGTGGTTCTCAACTGGGATCCACGTGACCCTTGAGAGTCCATATAAGACTTTGCTGTTAAGATTTGTGTGCCATGAACTGATTATTCTTCTACAAGACACAAAATGTTTTAATAATTTTTTTAATACAATTCTTAATAATATTTAATTATAAAAATATGATATTGATGTCTGTGGGAGTCTCACCATCATCATCATCATTTAACAACTGCTTTCCATGCTGGCATGGGTTGGATAGTATAACAGGAGCTGGCTAGACAGAAGACTGCACTAGGCTTCAGTGTTTGTTTTGGCATGATTTTTTATGGCTGGATATCCTTCCTAACATCAGCCACTCCGCGGAGTAGATTGAGTGCTTTTTATATGGCACCAGCATGGGCAAAGTCAGTTTTGTCATGGTTTTTGCAGCTGGATGCCCTCCCAAAGGCCAACCACTTTACAGTGTGGACCAGGAATCAAAAAGGTCCATAGGCAAAAATGGTTGAGAACCGCTGGTTTAGAGAAATGAAGTGCTATGGAATGTAGCACTACTATTAGTGTCTGTTTTTCCCTCTTCTATTTCAAAAGTGATTTATTTTCTCTTTGTAATTTCAGGCCACTTGCTTATAGCACTTTAGCTGACTTGATTCACCACGTGCGCCAAAATCTGCCCCTTAATGATCTCTCTTTGGCGGTGAATGTTTTTGCCAAGAACGTACATGATGAGTCCCTGCCAAGCAGTATACAGACGATGTCCTGCAAACTGCTTCTCAATCTTGTGGAATGCATTCGGACCAAGAGCGATCAAGAGAGTGGCAATGTAAGGCCCCCACTTTTCTTCTCTTTCTCATATAATACACTTTATAATATACAGCTGCAAATGAATAGAACTCTCGTTAACCAGATTATTAAATTTACTTCCTCATGGAACTTATTTTCAACTTGGATTGATTGAGTCATTAAGAGCTGAATGTTGTTGTTTAACCTCAAGTAAGGCTTGACTGAGTAGTTTTATTATCATAGAAATTCTGTTTTAGGCATGCTGTTTCTTGGATTATATTAATTAATGTGTCCTCCTCCTTTTTAAGAAGATAGGAGGTAATTTAAGGGAGATTTGACTGCTATCTCAAGCAGCAAATTTGCATAGTTGTTAGAATATCAGTATTGTCTTAAATTTAAACTTCAGTTTAAATCCTTTAAATACTTAGGATTTTGGTTATGAATAGATCTGAGTTTTTATTTATTTGTAAATTTTAAATAAAGGAAATATAAATTAGAATTGAATTTCCCTTCTCTAGTGGAGACAATTTTTCTGCTTGATACGATTCCTGTACTCTTATGAAGAAACTGGCTGTACATTGTCCTTGATAATGTTTGTAGTAATATGATTCTCCGCAAATCACAACAGTCATCATCATCGTCATTTAATGTCTGCTTTCCATGTTGGCATGGGTTGGACAGTTTGACTGAGGTCTGGCAAGCCGGGAAGCTGCACCAGGCTCCAGTCTGATCTGGCAAGATTTCTACAGCTGGATGCTCTTCCTAATGCCAACCACACTGAGAGTGTAGTGGGTGCTTTTCACATGCCTGCCTTTCATTTTCAGGAATTGGTCTGTATCATCTAATGTTTCTTTGTTGTTTTAAATACAGTAAGTTGTGATTGGAGGAGGGATTCAGCTTGTTATTTCTGGCAGTTTTAGTGACCATGTAGAAAATCTTCAGTAGCTCATGTCAACCTTGTATTGTCATGATGTTTAACTTTTGTTTTTCTTTTTCAAACACAGGGCCGTGAATTGTTTATGAGAATGTTGGAGGTTTTTGTTTTGAAATTTAAAACAATTACCAAAATTCAGCTTCCACAGATCCTCCAGAAATGGTAAGAACATCAGTTTTGCTTACATGCTCCTTTTTCATTCTTTGGGGGTTTTAAATTTCATATAGTGGCAAGCAGGCAAAACCATTAAATTTGCGAGTGTTAGGATTAAATATGTATGCGATCAAGCGTCATCGCATAACTAACATTCAACCGCACTCATATATATTTATGCATGTATGTATATGCCTACATATTCATATGGATGCATGAGATACGTATATATGTGTGGGAGCTATATATTTCTAATCATACCTATTCTATTTGTAGTCGACAGAGTCAGCTGAATGCAGAGAAGTGTGCAGCAGATAGCAATGCCAAACCAGATGTAAAGACTCCAGAAATTACAACAGTTGATGTAAAACCAATTCTTCTGGAAATAAAAGAAAAGGAGGAGAAGGTAGGAGAAATGTGTTTGTCTCTATTGAAGATTGTTTGGAAGGGAGCTATTTATATGCCAATTTAAAAGACTGAGGTATCATGGCAAAGAGCATCGGAAATCTGTGATAAAAATATCTTTGAGATAAAATTTGTCTGTTACTTGTGTCACTGAGGACAGCAGTAGATCTCCTCTATTTCCCATACAATGTTATCTGTATAACTAAAATGTCTATACACTCCACCTATACAACTTTCCAGGCAGTTTGGCATCAACATTCATCATTCACGCATATTGTTTATCCACCTCTTGGTATCCATCATGCTCCCACCTCTATCCTCTCTAGTGTTGGTGCCATAGTACAAGGCATGCAGTTAGGTGTTGTCAAAGATACAAGAACCTCCTTAATGCTGATATCACAAATATAAAAAAAAAAACTCATTCTACACTTGTAGCAGCTGGAATATTCCAAACCGCATGTTTGGTTTCAGTGATGACTGAGTCTAATGTACTTCCAGCTGATGGATACATACATGTACACACATACACATGTACACACATACACATGTACATGTATTCGTGTATGCATACAGACAGTGCCCCCCCCACCTGGCTCCTGTACTGGTGGCAAGTAAAAAGTACCATTCATATGTGGTCAATGCCAGTGCTGGCTCCTGTGCTGGTGGCACGTAAAAAGCACCCATTACACTCTTGGAGCAGTTGGTGTTAGGAAGGGCATCTAGCTGTAGAAATATTGCAAGATCAGATTGGCGCCTGGTGCAGCCTACTGACTTGCCAGACCTCAGTCAAACCGTCCAACCCATGCCAGCATGGAAAACAGGCATTAAATGATGATGATTATATATATACATACATGTATATCATCATCATCATTTAACGTCCATTGTCCATGCTGGCATGGGTTAGATGGTTCGATCGGGGCTGCACAAGACACCAGTCTGATTTGGCATGGATTCTACAGCTGGATGCCCTTCGTAACGCCAACCACTCTGAGAGTGTTGCAGGTGCTTTTTACATGCCACCAGCATGGATGCCATTGACCTGACACAAGCATCAGCCATATATATCATCATCATCATCATTTAATGTCCATTGCCTGTGCTGGCATGGGTTGGACAGTTTGACCAGGGCTGGTATACTGGAAGGCTGCACCAGACTCCAGTCTGATTTAGCATGGTTTTCTATGGCTGGATGCCCTTCCTAATGCCAACCACTCTGCTATCTGAAATGATCCTTGACCAACTAATGCTAGCAGGGAAAAACTACTCTTAAATGAATATAGAATAGCATTTGAAAGTAAACCAAGTACACTGGCCCTGTTTAATACCACCACTTCCAGGGTTTACTCCGTTACAATATTCAGACAAAATCTTCAGTTTCCTTCTAACCGTGTTTTGTCAGTAGATGTTTAGCCTTATCTTCAGCAGTATCAGGCTCGCTGGCATATGATGGTCTGAAAATGTCATATGCACTAGCTTCTCCCAACATGACCAACTTATTGTAAAACAATAACAAGAAACATTTTAGTGATTGTGCTGTTTATCATCACTCATTGTGTCTTTCTTTTCTCTCTTACAGACTGCTCGGTTTGGAGTGTCCGCAACTCCGTACACAACATATTCTGTGGCGGACTGCCGAAGCCTTGTGAAGACGTTAGTGTGTGGCGTGAAGACTATAACCTGGGGTTTAATAGCATGTAAAGGAGGGCCAGATTTAAACAAACAGTTCCTGCCTAAAGAGATATTAGTTTTCATCCGCCTCGTGCGCTATGCATTACAGGCTCTGGATATTTATACAGTGAATCTCTCGTCTACAGGACAGGCCATGGTCAGACCTGCTGTGTAAGTTATCATTTCAGGCATTTGGCCATCTTCGTTGTTTTTCTCTCTCTCTCTCTCTCTCTTTCAATTTTATTTTTTCGCTATTAGAATGTCATACGTGCACTCCTTGTACATTTGACAGACATATACATACGCATTTCCACATGCATTGGCTCAGTCATTTATGCTTCATTTGTAAAGGCGCGTGGCTTAGTGGTTAGGGTATTCGGCTCGCAATCATAAGGTCATGAGTTCAATTCCTGGCAGCACATTGTGTCCTTGAGCAAGACACTTTATTTCACATCGCTCCACACCACTCAACTGACAAAAACGAGTTGTCCCTGTATTTCAAAGGGCCGGCCTTTGTCACATTCTGTGTCACGCTGAATCTCCCTGAGAACTACGCTAAGGGTACGTGTGTCTGTGGAGTACTCAGCCACTTGAATGTTAATTTCATGAGCAGGCTGTTTTGTTGGTCAGATCAACTGGAATCCTTGTTGATATTAACTGACGGAGTAGTGCCAGTTTGTTACACTCACTCGTACACATACACTCTGTCACATACACAGTCAAGATTATCCCACTTTTCTTTATTCCGTGTTTGTAAGTTTTTTACTTCAGTTCTTCCCTGTTCTCAGCAATGTCTCCTTTTTTTACAGAGGTCAAAGTGTCAGGACAAAAGAAGAGAAAGAAGTACTTGAACACTTTGCTGGTGTGGTAAGTAATATAACTTATGCATACACAGTAATCCCTTGCCATGTTGCGGTTCACCGATCGCGGTTTATTATTTAAGCTTACATCAATTCCTCCGTGGTGTTGTTTTGTATTTATAATAAGATAAGATAAATATATACAAATTATAAAAATAATTTTAAAAAAATACAGTACAGTACTGTTTCTACTTTGCGGATTTTCACCTATTGCGGGGTATTTTGGAATGTAACACTCACGATAGTCGAAGGATTACTGTATACATACACACACATACACGCATGCAATAATAGCTACTATACCTGTCGCTGTGAAGGCACATGGCTCTGATTACAGGGTCAGGCTTACAATCATGTGGTAGTGAGTTTGGTTCCTGGACAGGGCTGTGTGTTGTGTTCTTGAGCAAGACACTTTATTTCATGTTGCGCCAGTTCACTCAGCTGTAGAAATGAATTGCGATATCACTGGTGCCAAGCTGTATCGGCCTTTGCCTTTCCCTTGGACAGCATCAGTGGCACGAAGAGGGGAGGCTGGTATGCATGGGTGACTGCTCGTCTTCCACAAACCACCTTTCCTGGATTTGTGCCTCAGAGTGGAACTTTCTAGGGACAATCCCATGGTCATTCATGACTGAAAGGACTCTTGTTCCCTCTCTCTGAAGCTTTTCTCTCTTTTTATTGCTGTCCTCAAGTATTTGTACTTTTTCTTTGCAGTTTACAATGATGAATCCACAGACATTCAAAGAAATCTTTTCTATCACAATAGAGGTGAGGACCATTATCATTTTTATTTTTTTTTGTTTTAATTTTGATTTTCACTTCCCATTGATTCTCTTTGGTTTTGCTGTTTAGCCCTGAGTTAACCCTGATTGAGAAACTATGATCAAAGGTGTTCTAGATGTGGCCATCCTGTCTTTTTATATATCCGGGATTACATTATCCAATGTTTCTCTCTTCATTTAAGACGACAGAATGTTAGTGGAGGAAGTTTGGCTGCTACTTCTAGCACGTTGAGTGATTGCATAGAAACTTTCATGTTGAAAAGATTCTACATTGCCTTCAGATATAAAACCAGATCTCAGTTTTCTTGAGGATCTCTCCTGGTAAACACACATCCTCTACATAGCAAAGACTGCATTTCAGAAACTAGTCCTTCTCTTCAGAACCTGGAAACACTAAAACCCTCTGCAACTACTAACTCTTTCTGAAGGTAATGTGAGAACCACTGTGGAGTACTGCTCCCACATCTGGACAGTACAGCACTGTCCAAGACGCGAGAATGCATTCAAAGAAAGATCACCTGACTGGTTGACATAAAACCCATCACCAACACACTCCAACTTTTCTCCATCCGACTCATTGTCTCTTCTCTCTGCTTTTTCTGTCACTGCTACTACACTGGCTTCCATTTCTTGAAGCTGAATGATGTCCTGTCACCCTAACTGAACCACTCCTGATTCACTCATCTCTTTTCCTTTTCTGCCATATTGTGTTCACCTTTCCATGCTCCTCATTAACCAATATTCTGTTGTACTTTCTTCCCAGAAAGCAACCATTGGAACTTCCTCTCTGTACATGTTTTCTCTTACAGTCATTGACTTGCAGCTGTTCAAGACAAACATCCATATCAACCTACACCAGTCATGGTCCCTTTCTCTAACCCAAACCAATAAAAAATGCAGGATAGCCATGCAGTACATACCCATCTCCTTGTCACCACCGCCCCCTAATTACTGGAGTAGTAGTTCCATAACATTGTTAGTTAAATGAACTCCCAATCTTTCAGTTGGTTGTCTGACATTCTATCAACTCAGCCATCTGAAACTGCCACAATCATGTGACCACCATGTGACCCTACCGACATATGAGTTACAAAGGAGCTTCTTTATGATCACTCCACACTCTACTATCTTAAAAGGGTAAAGGGATCTTAGGTGATGGGCGTGGTCAATGCTAGAATGGTTTCCCCCCCTTTTTCAAATACACTCTCACTCATTTGATGGGGCTTTTTCCTTTTCCTTTCTGTACTTTGTCTTTTAAGTCATTTGGCAACCTCACTGGGGCTGTTGTCATGTAAAAAAATATCCAATACATTCTATAAAGTGGTTGACATTAAGAAAGAGCATCTGGCTGTAGAAGCTATACCAAATCTGACATTGGGACCAGACACGGCTCAGCAGCTTGTTAGACTCTGTCAAACTGTTCAAATCATGCCCGCATGGAAAACAAATGATGATGATGTCTGCTGGATCAGTTGATATGGAGGGAAACACCAACAGTAGGTATATAGAAACAGTCTGGATCAATCTTTTGAGTACACTGTACAGTTTTCTACCAGATGGAACCATCATGTTTTTGGAGCATTGTCCTAATAACACTCATGTTTCTATTCCCTTTACACTTCATTCATGTATTTCATTTTATATTTCCAGTACATGGTTGACCGTATCCATAACAATTATGCACTCCAGGTAAGATATTCATTGTAAATCTTGTGTGTGTGTGTGTGTACTGAAGTTGTTTTAACCCTTGGCATTTAAACCAGCCATGTCTGGTTAAAATATTCTGCTTGTTTGACGATCAAATTGGATAGATTCAGCCTCTCACACCTACCTTACAATATCATTTGAAAAATAAACAATCACATTATTGAAATCTAACTTCAAGTTATTGTAAGATAAAGCCATTTCCACTTAAAAACTGTGAAATTTTCAGTATGTGGTGTTTTTCAATGTTTGAAGTGGAGATTGATTTACTGTTATGGCTTCAGCAAGTAGTGATTCTGGCTTTGTCCTCAAAGAGTTACAAGAATGTAGAAGAAAGTAATAATAACTTGTCTTTGGATAAATCAGATATGGATGTTTCTGAATTTTCATCTAATGAGGAAGAGTATTTTGATAGCTAAAATGATGCTTTTCAGGACATCATTCAAAACATTATGGCAACATGGTTAAACACTACAACACCAGGGCACCTTCCTGATTTTATTGAAAATGCATAATTGTAAATAATCGGTATTGGTTTTAAACATCTGCTGACAATATTTCAAGTCTGCTTGTAAGAAATTTACAAAGTTACAAACATTGTTGACACCCTCTGTCTTGAGTATGATTAATTCAAGACAATGTGAATAAATAAGCATTACATTACATGACTAGTGACTGAGACCTTTGGCGATATGCTGTACCTGAGAAGACCCATCAAGCCAAGTGAAATCGTATTTGTGACTGATGCTGGCATCATATAACTGGCACCATTTGAGTGTTGGGCCTCATGGAGGCAATGTGGCCAATGCCAGTGGCACTTACAAACATCCATTACACTCTTGGACTGGTTGGAGTTGAGAAGGGCATCCAGCGATAGAAACCATGCCAAATCAGACTGGAGTCTAGTGCAGCTCCTCAGCTTTCTAGCCCTGGCCAAACCATCCAACTCATGCCAGCATGGACAATGGATGTTAAATGATGATGATGATGATGATGATGATGATTTAACAGAGTAATCTAAATACTAAGGGCTTAACAGATCTTCTGGGATATTATCTTCTCATCTATAACAAATTGACCTCTGACAGGCAAAGAACTCGTGAAAATCCACAAGAGAAGAGAGAATCCTTTGTGATGTTGAGGAAGTATGAAGACAATTGTGACTGTTAGACTGTGAAGTTGAACCTTTTGGTGTTTGTGACATGACTGGTCATTGGTGAAGGAGACCAGTTATTGAGGAGTGGGTGTATGTTGGCGTAGGCTTCTATGATTTCTGTGTGTTGTCACACAAGAATTACTGTAACCCCGCAGTTCAACAACATACGAACACTCAAAGCAAGAATACAAACACTTCAATATGGAAATGGGTGGGGAGAATAATTGGTCAATCAGACATTGGAGGAAGTGCAACTAGGTTGTCAGAGAAAGATAAACATCCAAAATGGATTCTTCAAGCAAGAAGACTGATGAGAGATAAGATATGTTTTCTGTGCTGGTTTGTGTTGCTGTGTTTATTTCTGTATGTTGGTGTATTTTCTTAGTGTGTGTATATGTCCCTGAATGCAAATGTGTAAGTGTATATGCATTGCTGAGTAGTAAGTGTGTGTTAATGTACAGATGAGACTGTATTTAGTATGTGTGTGTGCTTATGACTGCAAATGTGTTTGTGTGTATGCATGTGTGTTCCTGAGTGCAAATGTATTTGTGTCTTTGTATGTATTCGTATACCAGGATGTGTTTCTGTGCAAGTTTGTCTGCTTGTATATGAATGTATTAACTTCCCTCTACATTATTCTTCTCTCTATCTTCATTGTCTCTGAGAAAATAACCCTAGAAATCTATTGTTATACTTCCAGATCATAGCCAACAGTTTCCTGGCTAATAACACCACCTCAGCAACATTTGCTACCATTTTGGTGGAATTTCTGCTTGCTAGAATGGAAGAAATGGGATGTAAGTACTTTTCTTTCTCCTTTCACACTCTCTCCACCCCCGTTGCATATACATGCATACACACACACATACACCTCTTCCTCTTCAAAACAACACCATCTTCTTTGTTAAAATGATTACTTCACTGCTATTGTATATTGTTTTTGTTTTTGAGGCATGAAAGCTGCAACTTCCCATATTCTGTCTTCCTCCCACTTCCACACTCTTTATCTATTTAATGCTACATTCTGTAATTTGTTGAAATTGTTTTCCAGCTTCAAATACTGAAAGATCAAATCTGTATCTGAAATTATTTAAATTGGTGTTTGGATCAGTATCTTTGTTTGCAGCTGAAAATGAGCAAATGCTGAAGGTATGTTGCATATTCAAATACTGAAGATATATTATATATTCAAATGCTTGTTGTTAAGAGGGTAATGAATTGGCAGAGTCATTAGAGTCTTTGAATAGATTGGCAGAGTCATTGGTTGGATTCAACAATGTCAGTAGAGTCAATGGATGAATGTGGCAGAGTCAGTAGAGTTGATGGATGGAATACCACACTGTAATTTGTTCCAACTTTCTGTATTCTGAGTTCAAATCCAGCTGAAGTGCGAGGAGTGAAGAAGGTAATGATAGATTAGAATTAGACAGGATTGGCTGGAGGTGGTAATATTAATTTGTCCCAATTATTAATATGTTCTTTTTTTTTCTTCTTTTTTTGTCAGCCTCACCTACATACCATCGTCAACAGAATTGGCTGGAGGTGGTAATATTAATTTGTCCCAATTATTAATGTTCTTTTTTTTTCTTCTTTTTTTGTCAGCCTCACCTACATACCATCGTCAACCGTTCCATGTCACTGGCGATGACTGCAAAAGAACCATACAACTATTTCCTCCTGTTACGGACTCTGTTCCGCTCTATTGGAGGAGGAAGTCATGACATGCTTTATCAAGAGTTTCTGCCATTATTGCCAAATTTGCTTCAAGGTAAGTGAATGTTGTTATTTAATCCCAAATCAATCCTGATTCAACAAATATGCTCTGAGATATTCCATGTGTGAGCATTATATCATGCAGTAGTATGTGATATCCTTGATACTGTATGATATTCTTGATTTTGTTGATATCATATGATATGAGCATGTCTTTTCTTGTCTTTTAGGTTTGAACAGTCTCCAAAGTGGCTTACATAAACAGCATATCAAAGACTTGTTTGTTGAGCTGTGCCTAACAGTACCCGTACGACTCAGTTCTTTATTGCCATATCTACCCATGCTCATGGATCCTTTAGTATCAGCTTTAAATGGATCACAGACCTTAGTTAGTCAGGCAAGTAGTTCAGATTTTACTCTCTGTTGGTTTGCTTTCTAAAATTGTTCCTGACTGACATTAATATTATAAAAACTTCAAAAAAAAAAAAAAGAAATGTAAATATCTTTTTAGTACAAAGAAGGGCATGTTTAAGGGCTAATGTCATTGCCTGCTTTTACATAGTTAAATGGATGAGAGATAAACCTAAGTTTAGGGCATTGCTCTATCACAGATAACATTTCCAGGTGATTTGGTGTCATTTAATGTGCTAGAAATAGCAGTTAGATTTCACTCACATCACTCACTCTACTGTCTTAAGGAGAATATGTTAGATTATGTAGTCACAATTATCCCTAAAATGACAGGATATTCATGGTTGGGACACTTTTGATCAGAAGTCAACTGGGATTAGTAAACAACAATGTGAACAGAACCAATATTTTCTGCTAATGTTACTTGTAATAAATATTATGATCCAAGGAGAGGTTTATCCCTCAGCTCCTAAATCAGAACGAAGCAGAAACTGGGTAATATTTAGAACTTTTTTTTTTTTTTAACATTGTGAGAAGATTCCACTGTAAAAGAATGTGTGGCTGTTATGCTTTTCTGCAACATTTGCTGAAGCTCTACTAGACTAGAGACTGATGTATGTATGGCATTTGTATAAGCATTGTGAAATGTTTGTCCCTTATGCTATACTCTGTGTGTGTATGTTGTAATATGTAATCATGAAATTATTTTTACTGTTTTGATTTCAGGGTCTTCGTACATTGGAGTTGTGTGTTGACAACTTACAGCCAGAATTTCTATATGAACATATTCAACCAGTCCGTGCTGAATTGATGCAGGTCAGATTCGAGATATTTCTTTTACTTTTCCCTGCTACATCCCATCTTGATAATCTATTAGAGATGCCATTACGGTGTGGCTTTCATTGATTATTTTTATCTTTTTATAGAAGATGGACGGAGTTAGTTTCATGGTCAGTGGTGTAGGGAATGGTGGTCAGTGGTGCTGGTTGTGGTATTGGTGATGGCAGCAGCTGATGTTCCAATCAAACCCAAGAGGCTGTGTTTCCATTGGTTTTTCAGACTATTGATATTACAATACCTTACACAAGTGCCATCATTTTCTTTTTTTATTGTGGGATTTGAACTGAAAATGTATAGAATCAGATACCACAAGGGATTCTGTCCAACATTTCAATCTCGCCAGTCCACTGCTCTGGATCAATACATTTTTATCAACCTTAATAGGTGCACATGTGGCTGTGTGGTAAGAAGTTTACTTCCCAGCCACATGGCTTCAAGTTTAGTCCCACTGCATGGCACCTTCAGCAAGTATCTTCCACTATAGACGAACTGACCAAAGCCTTGTGGGTGGATTTGGAAACTGAGAGAAGCTTGTCATATAAATATGTGTGTGTGTGTTACTGCTGCCTTGTCTTGGCTTCATGTGATAGTTGTAAACGAGTGTGATCATTGTGCAAACGGTATCCCCTGTTTCCAGTCTTCCATGAAAACATGTCTGGTCATGGGGAAATAAATATTACCTTACTTAGAAACAGGTGAGGGTTGGCAACAGGAAGGGCATCCGGCTGTAGAAAATCCGCCTCAACAACTTCCGTTCAACTCATGCAAACATGGAAAGGTGAATGTAAAATGATGATAATAATGATGGTGATGATGATGAATATATCCTGTGTCGAGCAAAGTAAAGGGTGAGGAAGGGAATTAGATATGAAAGCGGCAAGTCGGGAGTTCAAGTCTTGTTTGGTTGGATTGTATAATTTTGTTACCTTTTTTTTCTCTAGGCATTGTGGCGTACTTTAAGAAATCCATCAGACAGCATTGCTCTTGTTGCCTTCCGCCTTCTGGGAAAGTTTGGTGGAGGTAACCGAAAAATGGTTAGAGAGCCTCAGCAAGTAAGTTTAGCATAAATTATAATAGCTTGTGTATGTGTTTAGCATAAATTATATTGCTTGTGTGTGTGTTTAAATTTGCATAAAATATATTAGCTTGTGTGTATGTGTAAGTTATTGAATGTAGACTCATCTTCTTTGCTTGTGTGTAAATTAACATAAATTATAAAGTGTGTGTGTGTGTTTGTTTCAAAGTGAATTTTCAGCTTCTTTTCCTCTTTATTTTCCTTGTGGTTGTATTTATTTATCTTTCTTCTTTTTCAGCTCAACTATAATGAAAAAGAAACAGTTGGTCCCTGTGTTGTACTTCAGTTCCAAGATTGTAAGATCCCTATTAATTTACCAGTAGAGAAAGTAAGTACATTTCAGTGCTTGTAAAGTAGTTGTGTATGTGTGTATTGGTGAGTGAGTCTTTATCAGTCGGTCCAGTTACTGGATTCCCACAGTGTTATACAGTGACAGAGCTTACAACGTTGTCCATGAACAAGTACAGCTGAGTGAACCAGAGCAATGTGAAATGAAGTGCTCAAGAATAGAATGTGCTGCTTGGTCCAAGGATCAAAACCATGACTTTGCAATTATGGGTACAAAACCTTAACAGCTGGGCCACACTACTACATTTAATTGAAAATATCTGGAGCTGAAAAGAATTGACTTTACAGAAGAACTTCAATTGAAATGACTATCTTTTTTTTAATTTTTTTTTTTTATCTATAAGTGTTGGTAGTGGTGATGATGATGATAGTGGTGGAAGAGTTAGGATATAGCAGTAACTGATCTCCCTACATCCTCCCTACTTACATTATTGTTTAGCTCCAGGTCAGTGCTCATTGGGCAGACATGTGTCAAAGTGTTCTCGTTATGACCATTCTTGTTTATCTTAAAGGTATATTGGTTGTCACGGTAGCGTCGTCTGAATGAGTCATTGTGATAGCATTGATGTTTTACTGCCACCATGACAACCATATAGGAGTCAACAGAGAGGAGTCACAACTGTATGAAATCTCCAGGCGGTTTTTAGCTGAAAAGTGTTGGCAGAAGGGCACCCAGAGGTCATGACCTGAAGGTGGCCCAGCCCCCTTAAGGGTGTAAGAAGTTAAAGGCAGAAATACTTGCCTGAAGAGTGTTTCTCCTCTGAAGTCAGCTCTCTTGAGGGTTTCTTACCACTAAAACTACATTACTGAATGGATTCATCATTGTTTTAAAGACATAGTGATTTGGTTGCCCTTTCTAGCAGTCAAGTGACTATGTAGATGTTCTCTACTTTCATTTAACCCTTTTAATACCAACCCAGCTAAAACCATCTCTGGCTCTGTAGTACAAATGTCTTGTTTTCAAAAATTCTGAATTAAAATCTTCCATCAAACCTTAGTCACAATTTCTGTTCCTAACACTAGCTGAATGATAACTAAGTTATTTTACTAAATTCTTTGTTGTATTTAAAATTAATTGAACGAAATACAGAGCATCTCAAAAGAAATATGGTAACAAAAAGGTTAAGGGCGTGTTTAGAGCAAGTTTTCAGAGATATGGAATTCTTGTTTAAGCCACACCCGACATAAATTTGTTAGATTTTTTCCTCTTTGTGAATAAAAGAAACTTTGCAAAGTTCATATCTGACATACATTATATTTCTCTCAGCAAAAAAGCAATAAACTGTGTATCGTACTTCTCTGAGAATGTTTGTAGAAAAACTGGGGTGGAGTGAATGTGATTGTGAAAGAAAATGGAATTGTGTGTGAGTGGTACAATGTTACTTGATGTTTGTCAGTGTGTGTTAGGTACATGCATTTTGGAGAGAGAGAGAGAGAGAGAGAGAGAGGGTGCAAGATAATCATTCATTGTTTGGACATAAATCCAAAGCAAACTGTAATGATATTATATTTTCTTTTCATTCTGTTCTATTACACAGGCCATTGACACTGCTTTGTCCAACCTGAAATGTAGTACAACAAATGCTTTTGTTTTGCGACAGTCTTGGGAACTGATTCGCTGTTTCTTGGTATCAGCCATGAGTCTGGATGACAGCCGCCAATCTCTTCAGCATCTCTTCTCACACAACAGGTCAGTATACCTGGTGCACAGATCCATTTGTTAGTAAACTCTTCAGAAGTAGGTAGGTTGGGTGACCAAGATGTTTGTAGGGCCTCTCTGACTGCTGAAACAACCTAAGCATTTGTAAGTCGACACCAACAAGAAAAACATGACTGGATGAACAAATTTGCTTCAAATATTGGCAACAGAGTGAAGAACTCTTCACTAAGGTACCCAATAAAAGATGGTAGTGTTGTTAAACCAAGCAGTATGCTAGGCCTACTGTCTAATGTAGGCACCAAATGACCAGGTGTTTGTGTTAAATAGGGTGGTATGTTAGACCTATTTTATATATATTAGTCAGTGAGGAAGAAACAGGAGTAGGCCCATCCAGTGTGGTGAGATTAATATCATATATAGTTGATGCAAACATCTACAGATCAAAGATCTGCATGACCAGGACTAAGAGATATGCAACGACATGCATATATATATATCTATATATATATATATATATATATATATATATACACACACACACACA
>NC_068989.1:85876427-85879865 GCF_001194135.2 Octopus bimaculoides
TGGACCCCTATACAAAAATCCTGATGCCAACCTACGCAAGGTTCATGAACAAGCTCTTACAGGAATGTTTGGTAAGTAAACACTTCTTATGTCTCTGAGTAATGCACTTAATTTTGCTTGTACTACATTGCTTACTTCACAGTTCAGTGATTAATTGTGTGAACAGGACATTCATCTTTAAAAACAGACAAATTGCTCCAGCAAATATACCATGGCACGTATACAAGGACACATAAATAGATAAAAATTGTTATAAATAAACAAAATCATTGTTAAAAATAGTGAAAAAATGAAAACACATGATTGTTCAATTTTTGAAATGTGGCTGTGATTCCAGGTGCAGTCCCACTGCATGGCACCTTGGGCAAGTTTTTTCCACTATATTTCCGGGCGACCACAGCCTTGTGAGTGGATCCGGTAGACAAAAACTGTAAAAAGCCCATTGTGTGTATCTGTCCTTGTCATGGCATTGTGTGATAGTTGTAAATGGTTGTTACCGTTATAAAAGCAGTGTCATTCATTTCCAGTATTCTACAAGAACATGTCTGGCCATCAAAGAAATATTACCTTGCTCGGAAACAGTTAAGGTTTGGTGATATGAAAGGCATCCAGCTGTACTAAATCTGTCTCAATAAACTCCAACCAACCCATGCAAGCATAGAAAAGTGGATGTTAAGATGATAATGAATTAATAAATTAATGAAATATTAATGAAAATTTTTTTTAATCTGTCTATTATCAAAGGAATATTTGCATTTATTTTTCCAGTGGCTGCTGCCATCAAAGAACTCCGTAATCCTGTTCTTTCATTTATGGGATGTATGGTTCGGCACTACACAATGGTTGCAATTTCTC
This sequence comes from Octopus bimaculoides, assembly GCF_001194135.2. NCBI lineage: Eukaryota > Metazoa > Mollusca > Cephalopoda > Octopoda > Octopodidae > Octopus > Octopus bimaculoides. Next base: position 85,877,283 of record NC_068989.1, read on the forward strand.
ATCAATGTGGTAAGCCTTTTGCATGTTTATTCTTTTAACATTTTGTCTTTTATAAATAACCCCAAACCTTTCACCTCACCTTTTGGTTCTTCTCAATGGATCCATTTTGTTGCAAGCATTCAGATCAGTTCTCCAGTCTGAGATTAACTCAGTATCACAACATGCTGCTTCCTAAAGTGCCATTGTATGAGGAATGATTACTCCCATCACCTCAACCTCTTGGCCCTTTTGAGCAGTCATAAATGCTGCTCTTCATACTCTCACTAGGTTATAAAAACATATTTAATACCTCCTTGTTGAGACTATAATACCCCCTTGCTGAGAGTGTAATTCCCCCCTTTTTGAGAATGTAATACTTTGTTGATGAATATTAATTTTCATCAAGTATTGAGATACCTGGTGCCTGGCTGTACTTAAGAAGACCCATACCCCAACAGTAGTGTAAAGCACTTCTGGTGATGCTACATAAAAGCACCTACGCAATACCACGTAAAAGCACCCGTGTGGTGCCATGTAAAAGTGTCAGTGTGACACCATGTAAAAGTGCCAGGTAGTGCCATGTAAAAGCATTCAGCACACTGTAAAGTGATTGGCATTAGGAAGGGCATCCAGCCGTAGAAACAAATCAGACTGGAAGCCAAGTGAGACCGGAGCCTGGTACAGCGCCCCCAGCTTGCCACCTCTGGTCAAAACGTCCAACCCATACCAGCATAGATAACAGACGTTAAATGATGATTATGATGATGATGATTCATTGTGATGGTGTTTTGCATAAGTCTGATAATGTTTTACAAGCTGAATGCCTGTAAGAATGCAACAAATGATAGAATGCTGTGTTGGAAAAGACTTGATTAACTTATGCAAATATGGAAAAAGAACTGTACAGTGATGCTGATGACGATGCTTGTGGCAGCCATCATTGTCATCATCATCACACCCTCAATGTCATCTTTGTTTGGGCTTCAGTGTGAAGGCTTCCCACTTGGTGGTATTATTGTTTATTAATTTAGCCCATGATAATGTGTCTTGGGTACACTTGGCTAAGTCCCTCTATATGAGTGTTGTGCTAAATGTCAGGCAAGTGGTTGAAAAAGTGGTGAGAGGTATTAACCCCCCCCCCCCTGACCCTGACACACATTTGAGCTTTCTGAATTTAAGAATTTCCCTTTCTATTTCTGTTGCTGGACCTCTTCTTTGTTGACCGGGGGGGGGTTTGTCCTCTACTGAAGGCTTAGAGACTGAACTGCATTGCCAATGAAACACACATACCCCTTATTTTGTCAGCAACACCCTATTCGTGCCACCAGTGTCCTGTTTCTTGCTTGCCCTGCTGGAATTGCCATCTGTACCATTCTTCTTGTAGGTCCATTCCCAGTCGGGGAGAAGCAGAACAAACTGCAAGGAATCGATACTCAGATATTGGTTGATGCTATAGCTGCTGTGATGGGACATGAAGAGAAGGAACTCTGCAAACCAGGAACTGTTGCCTTGATGCTCATTCTAAATACTGCCACAATCATTTTGGGCTCACAAGAACGTGTAAGTACCTCTTTATTATTTTCATCGAGAACTATTCATCATGTACAATTCTTCACCATCTCCACTCCAACTGTTTATTATATCAGAAGGTTTCTTTTGCATGTAAACTCTTCGGGGACGGACATACACATGTATGGACAGGTGGACAACACACATATTTAGACACACACACACACACACACAGACATGACGACACATACATACACAGATGAATGTGATCACACATACACAGACACACACACACTCAAATGGACAACATGAAGACATGTATACAAGCACATGTTCATGCACACATGTGGATGGGTGATGAGTGATCAACACTCATGGATGGCTCCATGCACACACACACACACACACACACACACACACACACACACACACACGAGCATATGATTTGACAACAAACACAGACGGCCTCACACACACATACATGCATACAGACATATGTGCTCGACACCATACACATATTGCCACTATGTTCCCACATTGACCTAATCATGTTTATGGTGACCAATTCCTTCTACTGCATCTTCTCAACTCCATCTTCCGTTGTTTCAGGCTTGCCAGCTGCCATTTTTTGAGTATTTGGTAGAACGCCTCTGTGCCCTCTGTTATGACCGAGCTTGGTATGCTAAGTACGGCGGGTAAGTTGATACTCTTCACTTTTATATCTGGCTGTGTGGTAAAATGTTTGCTTCCCAACCATATGGTTTTGGGTTCAGTCTTACTGTGTGGAACCTTGGGCGAGTGTTTTCTACTATATAGCTCCTGGCTGACCTAAGCCTCATTTATGAATTTGGTAGATGGAAACTAAAAGAAGCCTGTCATATCGTGCGGGTGACACGTAAAAGCACCCACTACACTCTCTGAGTGGTTGGCGTTAGGAAGGGCATCCAGCTGTAGAAACTCTGCCAAATTAGATTGGAGCCTGGTGTAGCCATCCGGTTGCACCAGTCCTCAGTCAAATCGTCCAACCCATGCTAGCATGGAAAGCGGACGTTAAACGATGATGATGATGATGATATATATATATATATATATATA
>NC_068989.1:85880664-85884969 GCF_001194135.2 Octopus bimaculoides
AAGAACTTGGAAGTTTGGGCCTCCAACTAGGCCTTTTGCAATACCATTAAAGCCAGGAACTTTTCAGCAGCCTCTCGTGTGCATGTATGTATGATAGATTCAATAAAATAAAGCAGGCAGTGAGCTGGCAGAAACATTAGCATGCCGGGTGAAATGCTCAGCGGTATTTCATCTGCTGCTATGTTCTGAGTTCAAATTCCACCGGGTTGGCAACAAGAAAGACATTTGGTCGTAGAAAATTTACCTTAGCAAATTCCATGCACTAAAATGATGACACTAAAATGATGATAGTGTGATATGTATATATGAATACGTGTGTCTTCTTGCCTTGATATGACATAATAGTTGTAAATAAGTGTCACCACCATGTAAGGGGTGTCATTTGTTTTCTATCCTCCATAAAAACATGTCTAGTCTTGGGGAAACATTACTTGGAAGCAGGTAAGGGTTAGTAACAGGAACGACGTCTGACTGGAGAAAATCTGGCTGACTAGTGTGACCATGGTAAAATGGATGTTAAAACAGTGACGATTGCGACAACTCTGTGTGTGTGTGTATTTTTATCTATCATGTTTTAACCATCTCGTTTCTCTCATCAATATTGCAGGTGTCAAGCAATTAAAGTCCTCTATGAACATATGCCAAAGAAGTGGGTTCTACAACATCAATTTGTATTTCTGAAAGCTTTACTTTTTGTCATGTTGGACCTTACTGGTGAGGTGAGAAAGACTTAAAGTATACTTTAACATTTGTAAATGATGTTTTAGTCTTCATCCTTTGTTTCATGTCCTCTGCAACCTAAGTAACTGAATGCTTTAGAATTTATTGATTACATTTTGGAAATGGTTGTTGTGTTTCATTTTAACTCGCATCAGTCCTTATCAAGCAGGTTTTTCATCTAAGACATTCCATTCATGAACATCCCTTCTTTGTTTTTTCAAACATAATATAATTGTGGGTATGGCTGTGTCATAAGAAGTTTGCTTCCCAACCACATGGTTCTGGGTTCAGTCGCACTTTGGGCAAGTGTCTTCTACTTCAGTCCCAGGTCGACCAAAGTCTTGTTAGTGGATTTGGTAGATGGAAACTGAAAGAAGCCTGTCGTGTGTGTGTGTTTTTTTTTTGCCCCCCCCCTGCTTCACAACTGGTGTTGGTGTGTTTATGTCCCTGTAACCCAGTGGTTCAGCAAATGAAACTGATAGAATAAATACCAGGCTTCAAAAAAGTTAGTACTGGGGTCTATTTTATAAAAGAAATGATAAATTTAGGTTATGAAACCAATGCAGTCCTAGATACAGATTTAGTGTGTCTGAATTTAAAAAAAAAAAAAAAAAAAAAAAAAAAAAAAAAAAAAAAGATGAGTTGCTGAGGCTGATAAGTCAGATTTGACCTGGGGCTAAACAACAGAATAACAAGAATAACAAGTACAAAAGCCATCTCTCTTTTAACATGTAAAATTTATGTTTTGGTGTTGTTTTTTTTTCCCTTTTTGCAGGTATCAAGTGGGGCAATAGACTTGGCCAAAAATAACATGAAGAATATGTTGATTCTTTGTGCCAAAGAGATTCCAGATGCAACAAATGATCTCCTTGCAGTTCAGAAACAGTCTTTCCACGATGTCACCTTGGAGCTTGTACGGCAGGTGACCTCTTCAAATACCTTGATAAGAGAGCAGGTAAGATTGGAGTGACCTCTTGAAGGACCTTAATAAGTGGGTGGGTACATTGAGGGGCCTCTCCAAATACCTTGTTATAGGGAAAGCTGCGACTTCTTCACATATCTTAGTAAAGAGACAACTAAGATCAGGCAACCTCTTTTATGTTTTGGGTTGAGCACACATGAATGGCTTTTTTAAAAAATAATCTAACAATTGCCAGCATCACGTAAAAAGTACCTATGGGATGAGGTGGTGAAGCATGACCTTCAAACACTGGGCCTCACAGAGGTAATGACAAGTGACCGATACCTTTGGAGAAATGCTGTGATTGAGAAGACCCGGCAACTAAAGTTAGATTGCAGCCACATATGTCCAGCCCAGTTAAGAGTACCCCTGATGCGTTGTGCGATGTGGTATGCTTGAGAAAACCTGTTGAGTCAAGTAAAACCAATATTGTAGCTGTGGCCAGTGCCCTCTGACTGGCTCCTGTGCCAGTGCATGTAAAAAGCACCATCCGAATGCGGTCAATGCCAGTGGAATGTAAAAAGCACCATCCGAATGTAGCCAATGCCAGTACCCGCTGACTGGCCCCAGTGCCGGTGGTATGTAAAAAGCACTATCCGAACATGATCGATGCCAGGCTTGCCTGACTGGCTCCTGTGCTGGTGGCATGTATAAAGCACTCGCTATGCTCTTGGAGTGGTTGGCATTAGGAAGAGCAGCCAACTGTAGAAACATTGCCAGATCAGATTGGAGCCTGGTGCAGCCGCTGGTTCTCTAGACCTCAGTCAAACCATTCAATCCATGCTAACATGGAAAATAGATGTTAAAACGATGATGATGATGAAACCAGTATACTCAACTAGATGTATAATGTTGAGGAATTATACTGAATTATAACAAGATTCAGATGCAGTCTGAAAAGGAGAAGACTGCTCTGCTATGGGTGTGTGATGCATGCAGAGGATGGCAGTTGTGTAGAGAAGTGCCCCACACATTGGTAATGTATTGTGTCAGTTAAGTGTTGGTTGAAGTCATGATCTAACATGATGTTTGATAATATATTTAACTCAAACTTCTTGGATTGATCTATAATATTCTACTACTTCCATTAGATTTGATATTGTTTTATCACACTGTGCTATATCTGTCCCTTTTTCATATGTTTAATTCTTTAAAAAGTCAAATTAAATCTCTCATCTTGGAAGATAAAGTTCCAAAGACAAAATTATAATTGTTTTAACTATTAACTTCATCTCCAGCAATAAAAGAGTTATCAATATTTGCATCCACACTGTTTCAATTGGTTTAATTTCATTTCATCATTAGGTGTCATATTTTCTTTTTAAACTCCACATAGAGTAGGAAGCGCAGTACCCATGAGCCTCTGTTTTTCTGAAGTTTCAAGATTGACGGGAAGAAGGCTGGAATTATCCTCAAATCATAAACCTGGCTCAAATGCTTGCTAAAGAGTGAACTTTGCTGTATGTATCCATGATGTCAAACAAGGCAACACATTGAGTTCACACAGTACTAGACTGGATCCAAACTAGGAATGCTTATATCTAATCAAAGAGTTACATTATTCTTATCTACAAGATCGCTGATGCATATCCATGTATCAGTATCCTCATGGATAAAATTTAGAGCTTGAATCCAGTCTGGCATTGATGTACGCATCCAGGAATAAGATACATGAGAACAACCAGTAATCAGTGGGATTGAAACATAGAGTAGACATAAATATTGTAATAAATTCTATCATATCTAAAGATGAAATTTAATACTTAGAGCAATTGTAATTGTATTAACGATGTCTAATTTTGTGTGGACATTTTATTTTCTTATTGCTAGGCAATGAATGCTTTAGAAGTATTGGCGGAGACAACCGGCAAAACAGTTACCGACATAATGGAGCCGCACAAAGAGGTTATGCAGGATATGATCCCCCCCAAGAAGCATCTTCTGCACCATCAGCCAGCGCATGTTCAGATTGGATTGATGGTCAGTTCAGCGTCTCTCTCTCTCTATCTCTCTTTTCATGTATTGTTGACTATGGTGAAATTGAAGTTGACAATATTATCAAGACTGAAGATAATGAAATTGTAGCTGACTTTAATAAAGCTAAGTGTGACAATGACAAATTTGACAGTGAACCACTAGGTTTATTTCTGCTAATTGATCTGTATTTCATCTGATTTCTGAAAATTTTCTCTTTCTGTAAGACCATTGTGCTGAATCAGAATAGATTATTATCGTTATTATTAATATTAATATTCCACTGTGGTTCCAGTAAAATGAAGAATATGACAAAAGTCTTTTGAAATATTGGTGGTAGAAAACTATTGACAAGACTGTATAAATGCCGCCTGTTGTCTTGAAGTTGAATGTGTTTTAATCCTATTTTCTAGGAAGGGAGCACGTTCTGTACAACTCTACAGCCGAGACTTTTTACCATAGATCTCTTGAAAATGGAACACAAGGTCTTTTTTGCTGAGGTATGCTCTTGTTTATCCTTCAGCTTTTCTTCTCTTTGTATTTTTGACTCTTTCCATATATATTTTTCTTCTCTTTGTATTTTTGACTCTTTCCATATATATTTTTCTTCTCTTTGTATTTTTGACTCTTTCCATATATATTTTTCTTCT
>NC_068989.1:85885167-85900876 GCF_001194135.2 Octopus bimaculoides
TTGACTCTTTCCATATATATTTTTCTTCTCTTTGTATTTTTGACTCTTTCCATATATATTTTTCTTCTCTTTGTATTTTTGACTCTTTCCATATATATTTTTCTTCTCTTTGTATTTTTGACTCTTTCCATATATATTTTTCTTCTTTTCTGTTACTTTGTTACTCTCTGTTTCCCCATCATTGTGTTTTCAATTGTCTGTCTTTGAAATGTATTTTAATTGATTCTCAATTTTTTGTTATTGTCAGCTCTTGAATCTTTCAAATGCTGAAGATTCTGCTCTGATGAAGATGGCCTGTTACAAGAATATTTCCAACTTAGTTCCACTCCGCAAGAGTACTTTACGTAAGTAACATATCTTCTGGAATGCTAATCATATGCAAATCACTTCTCACGTTAAATGATAAATGATGATGTGATTCAGCTAATGATATAGTTGTTGTTTTTAGCCCATGTCAGTCAGAGACATTCCAATAGTGACCATCCTGTATATTTTCCAAACACAATGTAACTGAAACTACATTATACTCCCATTTTTTTATGACAACAGTGTATGATTTGAGGGTGCCATTTTGCTGTTGTATCTAGCAGGTCAAGTAACCATGTAGAGGCTTCCTTGTTTTCTCAAGATGCAGCTGCTTTGGTAGTTAGTAGCAGCTGAATACTAAATATGTTCTGTTCCTTTTAATATCTCTGTATCTGTGTGTTTTATAGGAGCCTTAGCTGCGTGCCATTATATCCAACCGAGTCGAGAAAAAATCTTCCACTTGCTTTACAAAGCATTAGACAGCAGCAATACAGAACTGCAACAGGCAGCTCATGAGTGTATGAGAAAGGTATGTATATAGGTGTGTGTGAGTGTATGTAAATGTATACGGACGTGTATGTATGTATATAAGCATGCACATAATGTATCAAGCTACATATGTATTAAGCTATGTATCCACTTTTGCATATACAATCATTGTACATTATCATCATTATTGTATGCGTATGCATATATATATTGGGTCATCCCATAAATAATGCAGTTTTTTCAATTGCATGAACTAAAAGTCAGAGGGGGACAGGATAGACTACCTGCATCAACTTGCTATAAAAGCAGGTAGTAATTTTACTTTGTACTTATTCTTAGCGCAAGTTTTGATGAGTGCAGTTCGATTTTAAGTTATTTTTTCAAAGCTATAATGGAAGTGACAAAGGAGCATATTCGGCATATTTTGCTTTATGAGTTCAATAAAGGCAACAACGCAATGGAAAGTGCAAGGAATATTAATGCAGTGTATGGAGATTAGACAATAAGTGTAAGCCAGTGTCAATGGTGGTTCCAGAAATTTTGAACCGGAAACTACAGCCTCGAAGGCGAGCCTCATCCTGGAAGATATGTAGAGCTCGACGAGGACATCCTGCAAACTTTGGTGGGAACATAATGCTGTAAATTGTTCCCCCGATGATCTATTGTGGTTCAGCATCCTGCTGCACTTCGAGCATTCAATGCATAGGTTGCAGAGAACCACACCAATGACACATATGTAGGGAGCAAATGATATAAACTTGTATTTATTTTAATTACTCCTACATTTATATGGCTGTGAGGTTAGAAGTTTGCTTCCCAGCCACATGGTTCCATGTTCAGTCCCACTGCATGGCACTTTGGGAAAGTATCTTCCACTATAGCTTTGGGCCAACCAATGACTGAAACCAGTACTGAAATGTTTTTTATAAAATTATTTTAGCACTTTCTACCTTGACTTTTTTTCTGTATATATGTCTTTGTGTCTGCATTTGTCCTCCCTGCTACTGCTTGATGTTAAATGATAAGGATATATATATATATGAGATATATATAATATATATATACATATACATACGCATATTACTGCTCATTGTTATGTATCTTTATGTGTTGTATGTGTGATTTATGCCTATGAATGCCGTGTGTGTATTCTGCCTCTGCATGTTTGTGTCTTTGTTTTCTGTATTGTGTGTGTTGTACATGTGACTTGAACCTGTTGTAATCTAATTTCTGTTTCTCACCACCAGTTTATCTCTGGCTTCAACATTGATATGGAAATGGTTCACGGCGACATGCGACCCCTTCTCGGCTTGCTCGGTGACTACCGCAACCTCAACTTAAATGTGATACAGCGTCTCACTAGCCTCACCCAACTCTTCCCACACACTTTTAAAGAGAAACTTCTTGAACAATTATTGGTAAGTCAACCCACTGCCTCAGTGTATCTTCAATCAATCACGTCACGGCACAAAGGCTAGCACTAGTTCGCTCTGTCTTTCATTGCGTCATAGAATATAACAGAACAGTACTTGAACATGTTTAACTATATCTACTATTACATCATAGAGCAGAAGTTGACACTGGTTCTTGATAACTTCCAGTTATATCACTGAACAAAATCTGACACTAACCCACTTCATGCATGTGTTTTGCTTTTTTGATAATTCCAACATTTCTTTTTAGACACATCTGAAGAAATTCATGGAAGTGGCGATCTCAAACCAAAAAAGTGGTCAACAACGAAATAACGGTCAAGTCTTGTCTCAGGTAAGATTTAAAAGTCAATTTTTGTTGCCCAGTCCTGTGTGCAATGTCCTCCCTTTTTTTCAATAGATAATAGTGTGTGATTTCATTGCTTTTTCTAGCAGACCAAGCAGTCACATATGAAGCACCCTTATTGCCTAGTTGTTGTAGTAGTTGTTGCATAAGTCTGCTTGATCAGGTCCACCTTGATTGACCATACTTATGGTTAAAGACATTCCAGTTATGACCATGTCATCTTTTGTCATAAATCTGTCATTCTCATTGCAGGAATTGAAAATTTGTGCTGCCATTATCAACATCTTTCACTTAGTGCCAACTGCAACCCAGAAGATTATTGAACCCCTAACGAGACTAATTTTCCAAACAGAAAAGGCCCTATTTATGGAGGTAAGTACACTATTACTTTCTCTCTCTTTTTTTTTTTTTTTGTGGAGGCGCAATGGCCCAGTGGTTAGGGCAGCGGACTCGTGGTCATAGGATCGCGGTTTCAATCCCCAGACCGGGCGTTGTGAGTGTTTATTGAGGGAAAACACCTAAAGCTCCACGAGGCTCCAACAGGGGATGGTGGTGAACCCTGCTGTACTCTTCCACCACAGCTTTCACTCTTACTTCCTGTTGTGCCTGTAATTCAAAGGGTCAGCCTTGTCACACTGTGTCACGCTGAATATCTCCGAGAACTACGTTAAGGGTACACGTGTCTGTGGAGTGCTCAGCCACTTGCACGTTAATCTCACGAGCAGGCTGTTCCGTTGATCGGATCAACTGGAACCCTCAACGTCGTAAGCGACGGAGTGCCAAACAACTTTCTCTTTTGAATATCAGCTGTGGTTTTAGCTCCACCTTTTTTTTTACCTTACATTTTTGTATTCTTTTTTGGCTGAAGAAATAGAAGTGAAGTCGCAACAATAATAGAATGGTGGGTTAAATGTCTTGTAGTGGTTGAGGAAAGTCTTCTTAATGAGCTTAAGCATAGCTAGTAACCACAATGTTTTGGATTTGATCTTGCTAGGTGATTCCTTAGGCAGATGCCATCTATGATAGCCTCAGATGATTGCTAATATCTTCTAAGTCAAATTTGGTAAATGGATTCAGGGTTTCGTCCTCCATCTCCCCATTGCATCTGTCTTGGAGTCTCACTTCCAACTAAGCTATGCAAAGCATAATGTATGTTGCCGAATGTCCTGTCCTGCTGTCTATTATATCTATATATTGTGGAGGAATTATCAAATAAAACTTCATCTATCTCTTTTGCACAGGCTGGCAGTCCATTTAGAGAACCCCTCTTGAAGTTCCTACTTCGTTTCCCAGGACCAACTGTAGAATTGTTCCTCAATGACAACACAATTATTGACCAACAATGGACGAGATATTTAGAGGTAAGTTTCTCTTCCATTTCCTTTCCTGTTCCACATATTTCCATTTTTACAGCCATCATTTTTCCTTCACTTATACCAAACTGTTGTTTGGTTAGAGGTGAGGGTCACACCTTTTCATGTTAGTTGGTCTTGTTTATTTGTTTTTGAATTATTTATCTATTACAGTTTATTGTGAAACATAAAGATGCTCAGGTGATCCGAGATGTAATCATGGCCAACCCAATGAGACTAGTCACCATGGCTCTCAAGAACATTCAGGTATCTTATTCCATTATGAAGTCCTTTATTTGAACCCTCCTAGCCCCGCACACAACCTACTAATGTTGATGTCAAAATCTAAAGAACGGTGGATTAGGGACTATTGAAATTATTATATTACACTGTAGCTATTTGTATCGAACTTTAATACATTTGTTGAGCCTGATGGGTTGTTTTGCTAAATTCAGCCTCAGATGACAATTTGGTCATTCTTGTTAACCTTTTCAAAACCAAATTTCTGTATGTTTCAATTAATTTTGAGAGATTTGATAAAATTAAAAATTCCTTTCTTTATTGGTATTTTAAGCAAAACTGAACAAAAAAAAAAAAATTTAGATGGAGTTGTACTTGATCTGAAACTGAAGCAACTACATGGTGGTAGAGTCATTTAATAACATACTTAGATATGTCATGAGCCCCAAGATTGATAAGGCTGGTGATTAACCCAGTTTCCATAGCATATGACTGGGATTACAATACTGAACAGGACATCAGGCCATCACAGGATTAATTTCCTACCTATTGCTGGAATTCATTTACAGCTGGATGGACCTAAGCAATGTGAAGTGTTTTACTCAAGAGTACAATTTGCTGCCTCATCCAGGAATTGAAACCATAATCTTACCATTGTGAGTGCAACACCCTAACCACTATGTCATGCACTTCCAGTTAAACAATGCACAGAGCTGCTAAATTCACTTTAAATTTATTACATAATGAGTCAAAATTTTCATTGCACAACTGTAACCTGGTCACTGACATGGATGAATGTGGGCTTCGTTAAAGGTGCCATATGGCCAGGTGATGGTGTTAAACTGTGCAATGAATTAAACCTACCACCTAAGTAGACCTGGACAGGATTTGAATTTAGAGTGCAAAGAGACAACGAATACCATAAGACATCCAATCCAGTGTTCTTACAGTTCCATCAGTCCACCAGCCTGGGTATATCCACTCAAAATTCAATTATCATTAACTGTGGAAAGCAATTATATTCCATGGCTTTGAAAAAAAACCTCTTCTTATGCTACAAGAAATGGAGACACCCCTTGTGACACTTTTTATGAAAGACAGTTTTTCAGATTTTCTAAATATTTTCACATCATCGAACATCTTTTTATAGAGCAAGAATTCAAGTATTTTCAGTGGTGGATATGGAAACTATATTTACAGGAGATGCCAAAAAAGTTTTTTTAGATGCAGAAATTATCATTTCTATTTTTTGAGGGATAATTACCATCATTAAGGGGAATGTCCATGAAATTTAATTATGCAGCCAAACGGTTAAATATGAACAATTTAAAACATTTTGTATCATGAAACTAAAAGTAGATTCATGTGATTTGGTATTGAAATGTTTACCAAGAAATGCCAGTCTCAAAACACTGTAACACTATATATGGTTTCTTGAATATAGTAATCCCTCAACTATCATCCCAAGGCCCCTCCCCCCACGATAAGTGAAAATCCACGAAGTAGAAACAATGTTGTACTGTATATATTTTTATAATTATTTTTATAATTTGCATATATATATATTATTATAAATGCAAAACAACACCACGAAGGAATCGTTGTAAGCTTAAATAATAAACCGTGATGGGTGAACAACAATATGGCGAGGGATTATTGTATTGTAAAAGAAATGATTTTTCTTGTTGTTGCTGTTTTTGCAGATTTTTTCTGAGTGCATTCTATATATTTGATATAAGAACAAGTTGGTCCATAGATTTAATAGATACAAATTGATCTGTATATTTGGATTACACCTGCTTTTGCAACCATTAGTGAAAATAATTTTTCACATTATCCATGTGTTTATAGCCAAATGCAGAATGCATTGGTCCTTAAACTTAAAAATATCAAATCCCCACCACTACCAAAATATTAGTGAAATGTTTTGTCTCTCCTGCCTTACAGTTGTTTGCATTGCTATGATTCATGTTCTGTTTTGTTTTTTTTACAGAATGCACAAGATATGCAACATGCACAAGACATCAAAGCAGAAATGCAATTCCAGGCAATAAGGTTGATTAGTCTTTTAGTAGAAATGAATGAAACATGGTTGTCAGACCAAGTCTTAGCTGTAAGTATTTATTTCTCATTTCTGTTCTAGGTTTACATTTGTTTTTAGCAAAAGCCACTGTTCTTGCTGTTGCTGCTCCTCGTTTCTTCTAAAAACTGTTGTTTGTCATCTTGTTTCAGCTATGGCTGTTGTCCTCATCTCATTTCAGCACCAACTATCACCATTATTTCATCTCATAATCCTCATCATTATATTTTAGCAATAACTGTTGCCTTTCTCCTCCTCCTCATCTATCATTTCTTCCTCACTGTCCTTTCTTTTCACCTCTTTCTCCTTCTCAAAAGCCTTTACTGTCTCTTATTTCACCAGTAATTATTGTCTTTCATTTTCAAAATGCTTTAATCACCTTAGAAACAACATTAAGTATTCATCAATCAGTTGACATTTCCAATCAATTCTGTCTATGGACTCTACACTTTAGCATCTCTACAACCTTTCACTGAGTAACTGTTTAAATGTGGTATGATATGGCTATGGAATGGTGTGGAGATAGAAACTAGATTTGGATACCTTATCAATTTGTTAATTAGTGTCCTGCAATCTTGTTAAGTCGAAATTTTATAAGGTTGACTTAGCCCTTTATTGCCTCCAGAGCTCATTTTGGAGCTGCAGGTTTGGCAGTCTGGTTAAGGATTTCACTTCACAAGCATGTGGTTTTCAGTCCCACTGCATGGTACCTTGGGCAAGTATTTTCTGATTTGGTACTGGTTCATCCAATCCCATTTTTTTTCTTTGTATGAAACTGGTGTGAGAAAGGGACTTAGAATTACAAAATTATAAAAACATCACATCCTCAGATCAAATACTTAGACTGAATGTTTGCAACAGACTGAACTTCACTAGAGGTATCTAGGGGCCAGCTCATGGTGATGTTAAATCAGACAAAGAGTACGACCCCTTAGTTATCTGGACCCTACAATCACATAACTACACTGACATTTTCTGTTAAGTGTACATGTGTATCCAAAATGTTTAATCCACTCCTATTATTCTTTCTTTAAAAGGTGGCCAAGTTAAGAATGATTTGGACATCAGATAGTTTTCAGGAAAAACATAAAAAAATTGTAAGTATTTCAAAACTTCCATTTCTCTTTTATTTCTGAGATTGGTTTTTAGTATTCCACTGAGTATTCCTTAAATACATGGATAACATTCCCTTATCAGGTTTTCTGATTGTTCTAATTCTTGTTATTCTCTGTCGATTGAGAAAGACACCACCCACCACTCACTCACCTGCAGCCTATAGCCTGTATTCCACAAACTTGACAATTATCAAAATGTACAAAACTTCAATAATCATTTTCTCAGTAAAATGAAAAATGAATAAAATAACTCGATTTTAGTGATTTAGCTGTTGTTTCATGCAGGTTGAGTGACCATGGAGAGGATCTTCTGCTGGTTCATGGCAATACTGATGGCTGTTGCAGTGCTGAGTCAACTCTTTAAAATGGTTGGCATTAAGGGCATCCAACCATAGAAACTGTGCCAAAACAGTTAATGGATCTTGATACTGTCCACTGGCTTGTCAGATCCTATTGAACCATCCGATTTATGCCAACTTGGAAGCTGGACGTTAAATGATAAATTTGGAAACAGGCTCTTGTAGACTCATTTACTCCTATGTATAACGCTACCTGAAGAATTTTTCATTGAAACTCCCTGAGTTAAGAGTATTCATCAGCATACATACCAAAATTTATCACTTTTTTATAAAATAAACATTTTATTTCATAAGTAATTCACATAAGAATTTTGTTTTGTAAAATATTTTATATAATTATTTTATTTAACAGATATATTATAACATTAGCGGTTTTGTGTAATAAATACTTTATAACCAGTTTTTAAAAAGTGCTTTTTAAATGTTGTTGGTTTCAATCTGTATAATAGTTGTGTTTGTTTGCAGGACAATTTGGACTACATTCACTGGCAAGAACCAGCTCTCTTAGTTCGATGTCTTTTAACATACTTCAAGTAAGTGATCTGCTTCAGTCATGTTATAACATTTTTTTTCTCCAGTGTTGGTACAGGTTGGATTAGTCTGCAGTACAATGTCTCCTTGTGAATTTCTATGCTGTCAGAATCAACATCCATGTGTCAGTCACATATTGTCTGTCAGAATCAACGTCCATGTGTTGTCTATCAGAATCACCGTCCATGTATCAGTTACATGTTGTGTTCACAGCTTTGGCATATTACATCCACGAGTTAGTGATAATTTTAGTGACTGATGGGTGGAAAGAAGCCTGCTCCTAGATATTTACAGCAGTTCAGACTCTGCTAAAGACCTCCAAGGACCAGATAGTGGTGATAAACCAGTGGACAGATTAATTCTATCACCCAAAAACAGGAGCAGTTTTTTGAGCAGGTTTCCATACCATTTTGCTGGGAGTGAATTTCACTCCTAAGTCTTTGGCTATTCTCATTGTCTCTATATATTTCTGCATGTGTGTGTGTGAGTGATAGTCTCCAGTGCCATAAACTGAATGTCCAGTCAGCCATACCAAATTGTCAGCATCCAAATACCTGTGTCCAATTGTTTCATTCTGTCAATGCTTATATTTCAGACATCACACCAAGGAAATTGACCTCCTCTTCCAGATATTAAGATGCTTCATCAACCGGTACATTCCACAGTTTCAGTTTGTAAAGGACTTTCTAGATGATGTTGTTGCTGCGGTTAGTAAATTTTTTAATGAAACTTCTCCTCCTCACATCATTAGATAAGGGTAGGGCCTTGTGTCTCTTCAAAACAGATCCAATGTGAAAGCACACCAAGAGGGATATATGAATTAGTTGTGTGATAAAACATGGCGGAGGGTTCTTTATTTCAGTCGTTAAACAAGCTGTGGCGCCATCTTGAAAGGTTTTACTCAAACAGGTCAGCCCCAGTAATTTTAAGTATTTTTAAGCCTGATCTCTTTTGCCTGACACACTGGTTGTCATGCAGATGGAGTAGGAGAAGAAATACAGGCACAAAGAGATACACACATATATATAGATGTTGGATAGAGTGTCAGGCTCATAATCACGAGGTCGTGAGTTCGATTCCTGGACCGGGCTGTGTGTTGTGTTCTTGAGCGAGACGCTTTATTTCCTGTTGCTTCAGTTCACTCAGCTGTAGAAATGAGTTGCGACGTCACTGGTGCCAAGCTGTATCGGCCTTTGCCTTTCCCTTAGATAACATTCATGGCATGGAGAGGCAGGGTCTGGTATGCATGGGCGACTGCTGGTCTTCCATATACAAACTTGCCTGGAGTTGTGCCTCGGAGGGGAACTTTCTAGGTGCTATCCCACGATCATACATGATCGATGAGTGTGTATGCATGCGCATGCGCATATGTGTGTGTATATATGTATATATATTGAAAAGTTAATCAAGAAGCAGATAAAGCTATACTAACCTGGAAATATTGGGTTAAAAATCCCTTTTGGACAGACCAAGCTGAAGGTTGCCTGTCCCAAGGACAGCTTTCAAGATTCACCATTCCAAAAATGATTTAATGTCCTTGAAGTTTCTAAATTTTTATGACGTTACCAATGTACTTGAGGCTTCCACACAGTTTCTGTTTGCTAGATTCACTCACAAAGCAATGGTTGACCCAGGATTAGAGTAAAATGTAGCTGCTTGAGGTGCCATGCAGTGGGAGTGAACCTGAAAGCACATAGCCATGTCTTTGCCTATTTAGATTCTTGGCTTTTTATTTATAAAGAAATTTGTTTATTTTTTTTTATTTTAAAAAATTGTTTCTGTCTTATAATATTCACAGACCTATCCTGTAGAATGGAAGCGAGATGCTTTTTTTAAGTTTGTCGATGTCTTCCATTTGAAGAACTGCCCCCAAGAATTGAAAGCCAAGGTTTGTTCTCATCCTGTTTTTTTCTTTTTAAGTATATATGTGTATCCAAATATCGGACAATGTGTGTGTCAGTTTATCCATCTCTAAGAACCTCATTGCCACCGCTACACACACACACACACACACACACACACACACGATATTTTCCTATCTTTGCTGTCTTTAGCCATTCCATTACACCACCACCTCTATGACAACACCACCAGCTACTTAAATGTACCAAACTGTTTCACGTATGTCTTGTTCTCATCACTCCACCCAGTAGCATTTAAACTGGCTGTATCTTGCTAAATTTTCTACCTGTTTTCTATTCAGACAGGCCAGATCTGGCCTCTCACACATACCTTTCAATGTCATTCTGAGGATAAACAATCAGATCATTGAAATCTTGAAGCTATTAGACAATGCATGATTAATTAAAAGCAATGTGAATAAATAAGCATTAGATTTGACAAGGTAATCTGAATGCTAAAGTGTTGAACATTTAACAAGATGGTGAGTCAGAAATGATGGGTGTGGGTAAGTACTTAGGCATGTATATCTGTATGTGTCTAGGAATGTGTGTCTTTGAGTGTATGTGGGCATGTCTCCAGATATGTATGTGTGGGTGTATATCTGAGTATGTATGTGTGAATATGTTGGTATATATCTAGGTGTATATGTGTGAGTGCATAGGGGTGTATATCTAGGTATATATGCATTTGTGTGTTAGTGTGTGTGTGGGGGTATGTCTAAGTATGTCTGTGTCTTGGTGCTTGTTGGTATTAATATACATGTCTGTGCGTGTATCTGTGAGCATAATTCTATGTGTGTATGTGTCTATGTGGGGATGTGTCGTTCTGTGGATATGCATGTGTCACTGAAAGCATACTTCTAGTTATGTATACAAGGCCAAATGGTTAGGATGTTTGCTGCACAATCATGATGTTGGGTTTGATCTCACTGTGGCATCTCAGGCTACTCTCATTTACCATAAAACTTCGAGTTCCCTAAGCTTTGTGAATGAAACTGGGTGGATAGGCACTATGGGAGTCTGTTAGATGCTTGTCGCTTGATATGTTGTGCTGATTTTTCTTCAGAATTACATTAAGGCACATGTCTGTGGAATACTCAGCCACATCATCATCATCAGCATCACCATTTGAATGTCCACTTTTGCAAGCTTGTGTGGGTCAGACAGAATTTGGTGAAGCAGATTTTCTATGGCTGGATGCCCTTCCTGTCACCAACCCTCACCTTTTACTGAGCAAGGTTAAATTTCCTGTGGCCAGACATGTCTTCATGGAAGATTGGAAATGAAGGATACCGCTTGTATGATGGCGATGCTCATTTACAAGTATCAATGTGAGATCCTAAAACCAAGATACCATGTAAAAAGCATTGGTGTGGGTGCTGGTGCCACATAAAATGCACCCGGTACACTCTATAAAGTGGTTGGCATTAGGAAGGGCATCCAGCCGTAGAAACCAAACTAGAACAGACTATGGAACCTGGTGCAGCCCCTGTCCCTGTCAGATCCTATCAAGCCATCCAACTCATGCCAACATGGAAAAGGACATTAAATATTGATGATGATGTTGATGAAACAGTATCCAGGCAAGGAAACACACACATGATTGGCTTGTTTCAGTTTCTATTTATCAAATCCATTCATAATGCTTTGGTCAGCCTGGAGCTAGAGTAGAAAACGTGTGCCCCAGGTGCCACACAGTGAGGCTGAACCTGTGATCCATGTGATTGAGAAGGAAACTTATTAAACTCACAGCCACGCCTGAAGGGCATCCAGCCATTCAAAATCTGCTTCACCAAATTCCGTCTGACCCATACACGCATGCGAAAGTGGACATTCAAATGGTGATGATGATGATGTGGCTGAGTATTCCACAGACATGTGTGGTCCTTAATGTTATTCTGAGGGTGAATGAGCACAATACATCAAGTAACAAGCATCTAACAGACTCCCATAGTGTCTATCCATCCAGTTTCATTCAGTTGATTAAATTACTGAATATCATTGGCAAAACTGACAAAGGTCCATTTACCTATTTACTGTGTGCGTGTGCGGGTGTGTTTAAATAAATGTACACATGCCTACATACGTGTCAGTATTGAAGTACAAATGTTCACATGTCTGTGTGTCATTACTCAGTCACTGATAGTCTCCCTACATATATTAATTCCCTACACTCTGTATAGCAATATGTGTGTCTCATCTATTTCCAGATCCTGCAGTACATTATCATTCCCTGTTTCCAACACGCCTTCGAACACGGTGAAGATGAGGCCCTGATAGGGGGACCTCCCAGCCCGGATCAAGATAACTCTGATAATGTTATCAGTGTTTTCATTAACCGTGTCATTGATCCGGAGAATCCATTCGGCACCTCCGATGCTGTCAGAATCCTCCTGCTCCAGTTTTCCTCACTTCTTGTTGAACAAGCTTCTCCACACATCCATGATGCTGCTAATAAGTAAGTACACACTCTTTATACCCGCTCTCTCTTTCTGTTCCTCCTTCGTATGTATATGTGTATTTGTGTGTGTGTGTGTGTCTGTGTATATGAGAAGACCTGTGCTCCACAGCAGAAGTGTTAAGGCTGGTCCCCTTGGTGAAGAGAATTCACCTGCAAGAGGCGTGTTCCAGTGCCAAGTCAAAAGCACTCTTCCCGGTGTCACATAATATCACCTAAAACTACAGTGCCTCTTAAAAAGTGCTGGTGCAATGTAAAGAACACCCAGTACACTCTGTAAAGTTGTTGGCCTTAGGAAGGACATCCAGTCCTAGAAACCCTGCCAAATTAGACTGGAGCCTAATGTGGCTCTTCAGCTTGCCAGCTCTAGTTAAACCATCCCAACCATGCCACCAGCATGAATAACGGATGTTAAATGATGTTGATGATATATATCATTTTGTTTGTCTGGAACTATGTTGTCCTATACCTCCTTTGTTTTTTAAAATAGTAGCATGTCGTTTAAAAGCAATTTAAATGCTAGTCCTAGAAGATTGAGTGATCGAGTAGAGGCTCTCTGATTGGCTTGTAATAATAGTTGATAGTAACATTTCTTTCTACTATAAGTACAAAGCCTGGAGTTTTGGGGGACAAGGCTTACATCAACCCCAGTACTGGTGCCATATAAAAAAGCACTTCGTATTCTATTCCTCTCTATTTCTACTCTGGACTCCCTTTCCCTTGTTGTTATTTATTGCTATCTCTTTGAGTCTTTCTCTCTCCCTCTCTCTTAATTTTCTTCTGTAATTTTCTTTCACTCTGTGTTGTGTATCAGAAAGATTGATTGTTTGAGGGAGCAAACAAGTAAGTGAGAGACGAGTGAAAGAGATTACGAATGAGAAATAGATAGAGAATTACTTGACTAACTCTATCAATTCAACTTTGTCTATTCTCTACAGGAAACAGGGCAATAAGTTACGGCGCCTTATGACATTTGCATGGCCTTCATTGTTGCCCCGCAACTGTGTTGACCCAGCCAACAAATACCATGGACACTTGCTGTTAGCCCATATCATAGCCAAATTTGCCATTCATAAAAGAATTGTCTTGCAAGTAAGTTCTTAATTTTTCTTTTCTTTCAAACAACTCACCTCCACAACACTAATGTTAACAATGTCCTTATTAGAAGTGAAAAGGTGGGGGAGGATGAACAGGTGTTAAAGAAACCTGGGGGGTGCAAACAGACAAATAGGTAATCTATTTCAATTGTTTCTTGCTATTTCAGGTGTTTCACAGTCTCCTGAAAGCACATGCAGTGGAAGCTCGAGCTGTAGTTCGGCAAGCTCTTGAGATTTTAACACCAGCTTTCCCAGGAAGAATGGAGGATGGCAATGTAAGTTGAGCATCTTTTTTTTTTTTTTGTCTTTTTTTCAATTCTGTCCCTTTTTGAGTGTCTCTTTCTTACTCTCGGTGACTTTTCTCTTGTATTTTGTCCTGACTCAAAGGATTTTTTTGTAGATTCTATTGATTGATTTTCCTTTCTTTCTTTTCCACCATCTTTGTTTCCCTACTACCAGGGAATGTTAGCACACTGGACCAAGAAAATCATTGTCGAAGAAGGCCATGCAGTTCCTCAACTTGTCCATTTGCTGTAAGTATACTATTTTATTGCTTATCTTCTTTATGTTGTAAGGATCTGTTATTATAAATGCTGCTGCTGGTTCATGTATATTAGTGGTGCAGCAATGTAGAAGTCAGAGCAATCAAATGTCAGGGAAGGTCTGCATGTTTGTGAAGATCCTTCTTGCTCTAGGTCTTCTACCATCTCCCAAAATTTGTAATTTTATACATAAGAAAAAATTATTCTGATTGAAAGGTATAATTATGTTTTGTCAACTCCCAACCTTCTATCAGTATTTAGGTTTCATGTTCTCATTATTTCTTGTTGTTCTCTTAATCCACAGACAACTTGTGGTACGTCATTACAAAGTCTACTACCCCGTACGTCACCATTTAATTCAGCATATGGTCAGTTCCTTACAGCGACTTGGCTTCACACAAAATGTAAGTTTTTTCCTCGTTTCTTCACAATATTTTGAAGTCTGTGTTCCTGTCCATTGAATTTCAAATAGCCTTTTCTCCTATAAACAGGATTATCATTGTCATCATCATCATTTAATGTCTGCCTTCCATACTGGCATGGGTAGATCTGAATTTTATGTTTCCCTGTGTTAAAGATGTTGTTACAGTTGGAGTCTTGTTTGGACTTACTACTTTTCTGAAGATGAATTGAAAAACTACGTCTTGCTTATATTTCATTTTTGGATTGTGTTCTATGCCTGGGGGCTCTTTTTAACACTGTCCACTCTCCTAGTTCCTCTGTCCCTTCTCAGTTTCACTTGCCTTGTACCTTTAGGTGGGGGAAGGGGCTACGTGGACACTTCATTACCATTGTTTATGTCTCATATCTCGACCCTCATCTCCTAGCATAAAGTCCCTACCCTCTTGGTTTCATAATCTTGCAAGTTGCATGGTGACCTGATTAGTGCTGGTGCTACATAAAAAGCACCCAGTCCACTCTGTAAGGTGGTTGGTGTTAGGAAGAGTATCCAGCTGTAGAAGCCATGTCTAAGTAGACAATGGAGCCTGGTGCAATTCTTAGACCCATTAGATTCTGTCAAACTGTTCAACTCATGCCAGCATGGAACACGGGGGTTATATGATGATGATGATGATGTGTACATGTACACACACACACACACACACACACATTTTGTTATTTACCCCTGGTTGGCCCTGAGACCCATGATCGAATGTCTTCCAGCTGTGGCTATTTTTTTTTTTTTTATTCAAACACAGTACATCTAAGACTATAGTATCTAAAGTGGACATTGGAGCTCAACACAGCCCACTGGCTAGTCAGATCCTGTTGAACTGTCCAAGCCATGCCACCATGGAATATGGACTTCACTTACATGATGATGACAGTGTGTTACAATTGGAATTTAGCTGTTATTTCTGTTAGGTTGATCATCCTCACTGAGAACCACTTATTGACTAAGTGTCTTTTTTCTTTTTTTTTGTTGAAAGTTGTCCTAAAAAAAAAACCTCTTTCATATT
>NC_068989.1:85901230-85902678 GCF_001194135.2 Octopus bimaculoides
CTCTCTCTCTCTCTCTCTCTCTCTCTCTCTCTCTCTCCATTGAATCATATGATC
Organism: Octopus bimaculoides; assembly: GCF_001194135.2. Classification (NCBI taxonomy): domain Eukaryota; kingdom Metazoa; phylum Mollusca; class Cephalopoda; order Octopoda; family Octopodidae; genus Octopus; species Octopus bimaculoides. The sequence goes on from NC_068989.1 coordinate 85,901,285, forward strand.
GAGAGCTTTTATATGTATTTTGTACTGTCTGTCACTGCTTGTTTCTATGGATCATTGACGCAGGTATCTTAGTACTAGGGGCAGACGTGGTGTGTAGTAAAAAGCTTGCTTCCCAGCCACATGGTTTGAGTTCTACAATGAACTAATGTTACTCCTTAACAATTGTACCGCAATATTTCAAAATATATATATATATATATATATATATATATTTGAAATATTGCGGTACAATTGTTAAGGAGTAACATTAGTTCATTGTAGAAAGGCTAATTGTCCATTTATGCTTTGAAGTTTCCATAATGAAAGAATTTAATTAGTTTTATCCATGTTTTTCCCTTGATTTCAGAGTCTGCGTAATCAAACCGATGTGAATAAACCGATTGATAAGCAATACTGTGATTCTGTCGTTAACTTCCTTCTACGAATAGCTTGCCAGGTAAGTTGGTATCCTGCTTCCGTTCTCTATAGGAATGGTCCACTTCATTGTTATATTCACAGACCACTTTGTCCCGGTCACCCTCTCAGTCACCATCATACCATTGTGCTTATAGATCATTTGCATAATTATCATGTACATAGATCACTGTGTATATGTACACACACATCTGTATGTGTGTGTGAGTGTTTGTGTCTCTATGTCTTGGTATTATGTAATTATGTAAATAGATGCCGTTCCTTTCTGATATTCAGTGAAAACATGTGTGGCATGGGGAAATATTACCTTGCTTACCAGGTAAGGATTGGTGACAGAAAGGGTCCCTAGCTGTAAAAAAAATCTCCCTAGCTGTAAAAAAAATCTCCCTCAATAAACTCCATCCAATCCATGTGAGCATGGGAAAATAGATGTTAAAATAATGATGAAGCTTTTTGATTTTGTAATATTGACAACAGGCCACAAATTTTATGGGGAGAACAGTTGGTTATAGAGAGTCACAATTCACTCCTGCTTTATTTCTATGATATTCAGTCCTTTAAACTTTCAGTTAGTTGACATCTTTTGAATTTGTTTGCCCCTTCTTTTCCTTTTTGTTATCCCATAGTCTCTGCATTGGTTTCGAGCTTTATTTGGGACAAAATCATATTTAAAAAAAAAAAAAAAAAATTTTAAACTTTGATTACAATTTTGTCATTTATTTCTTCAGGTGACAGAATCTACAACTGCCTTGGCCACTCAAGGAGAAGCCCTCTCAAGACGATGTATCAACTTACTGAAAACTGTCATGAACAAAGATGTGTGGCCCAACATTGAACTAAAACTTGCCTGGTTTGACAAATTACTGATGACCGTTGAAAACCAGTCTGGCATCACCAATATCTGTACAGCATTAGAATTGTTGACCTTCCTGTTAGGGATTATGGTAAGTTTAATTTTTTTGGTGGTCTGGTTGATTCCT
>NC_068989.1:85902835-85909083 GCF_001194135.2 Octopus bimaculoides
CTGGTGTTGGGTGCATGTCTTCTTCTATTCCCTGGCCTCTTCGATGCAGCATCAACGAGTGTCAGCGTCCGACTGATCGTCGTGTCAAGTTCCCCTTTTTATATCTGCTGCTAGGCTCCAGCAGGCAGCCCCAGCTAGTTGTCACGTGACACTGTCTAAATTTAGGTTTTTAAGGTTTTTTTTGTATATTGGGGAAACTTTCAAATATATTTCAAACTCTTGTTTTAGCTTCTGTGTATATTCTCTTAGATTTAGACCTACTGCAAAAGGTCAGGCAGGTATGGGCAGTTGATTAGAGATATAACCTTGTTTTGAACATTTGTGTGTGTGTGTATGTGTGCATGCAAACAGACACATACACTCACATAATGCATACTGCAGTAAAAATTAATGTTCTGACATCAATATTAAACATTTTCCCACCAATAATTCCATCTGGTATAAATGGAACTTGTTTCAACATTTCTGATTGTCGTGAATTATGAAAGATGCAGGTGTGGTTTTATGGTTAAGCAGTTTGGCTCCCAATTATACAGTTTTAGGTTCAGTCCCACTGCATGGCACCTTGGGTAAATGTCTTCTACTGTAGCCCCAGGCCAACCAAAGTCTTGTAAATGGATTTGGTAGATGAAAACTGAAAGAAGCCCATTTTGTGTGTGTATGTGTAATAGTGTTTCCTTGTCTTGACATCATTTGATAATCATAAATGGTTGTTACTGCCATACAATGTCATTCATTTCCAATATTCTATGAAAACATGTCTGGTCATAGGGAAATATTACCTTGCTTGGAAACAAGTGAAGGTTGGTGATAGGGAGGGCATTTGGCCAGAGAAAATGTGCTTCGATACACTCCAATCTGACCCATGTGAGCATAGTAAGTGGACATTGAAATTATGAGGAGCTTAACTTTGGTTTTGCATTCAATGTTTTCAGGATGATTAAGACTTGTGACTCATGGAATTAGTCTTTGTTATATATTTAAGAGTATTTTTGTTCTTGTATATAGGTATCTTTCATCTTTTACTGGTTTCCGTCATTAGACTGTGGCCACCTTGAAGAATTTTTAGTCGAATGACCCAGTACTTATTTTCCTTTTTAAGTCTGGTACTTGTTCTGTTGGTCACTTTTGCTGAACTGCTAAGTTACAGGGTTGTAAACACACCAGCACCGGTGGAGGGCAAGCATAGTCACAAAAACAAACACACACACACACACACACACACACACACATACAATGGGATTCTTTCAGTTTCCATCTACCAAATTGTTGTAAAGTGGTCTTTTGCCACTGTTGTATCTGTCTTTTCATGACGGCTGTCGCTCTGACAGATATTGTCATATTCTAAAGTCGTCGATAGAATGGTTCTATCTGGCACTGTACGATCCCCAGTCATACAGTGTTAGTATCTTCAAAAGGATTGGATTGTTATAATGTCCACTCAGTATCACAGTATAATTACCATATCAACACAGACACGACTTACTCGTACTCTCGATCTTCTGACCTTCACCTGTCGACTGGCTAGGCTAACTGGTCTATTTATAATGGCTGGCTACTCCCACTTTTTACTGGGAGGGGTGTACAGTTTCACTATACAACACAAATTCACTTGCAAGGCTTTGATTGGCCTGAAGCTATAGTGGAAGACACTTGCCTATGGTGTCGTTCAGTGGGAGTGAACCCAGGACCATATGGTTTGAAAGCAAGCCTCTTGCCACACATCTATACCTGTATGCAATTTTTTTACCATAACTGACCACACTATTCTCTGATATAAGATGAAACTTCACATCTCCACTCTCTCACTTCTCTTCATCTACTAATCAAACCTGTTTGTGTGTTTCTTACAGAAAAAAGACAACATCCTTGCTAGTTTCAAACCTCTGCAACGAGGGATCGCTGCCTGTCTGACATGTCCAAACCCCAAGGTAATCCGTGCCGTTCACTCCTTGCTGTCTCGTCTAATGAGTATCTTCCCTACAGAACCAACCAATGCCCCAGTACCTTCCAAATACGAGGAGCTCGAGTGTCTGTATGCATGCGTCAGTAAAGTCGTCTATGATGGACTCAACAATTATGAAAAGTAAGACATCCCTAACCAGGGTTTTTGGAGTTTTTTTTCCTTTTTCTTTTTAACTAAAAAAGAATTTATTACATTTTTTGTGTCAGGAATGTATTGGTATCTACATTTAGAATTGTGCAGTACCTTTTTTCATGTTTCATTGAGGACTTGTCAAACTCTTTTGTGCTACTGCCACAAGAAATGCTTCACAGATCTCAGTTGACCTGTATTTTTTGGCTGTAACTTTTGGTCTTGAAAATTCAACTTGCTCGCCAGAAAATGCTGCAGTGTGTGGAGTGGAGTACAGTGCAGTGTGGACAGGTTAATTCTTGGGGGCTGGGGTGCCAGTTTGGTAGCAGGGTAGGGATGGGGTTAGCTTTAACACTTTATTGACTGATTGATGTTCAGAATTCATGCAGTTGGTGAGCAGGCAGAAATGAAGGCGGCGAGCTGGCAGAATGGTTAGCACGCCGGGGCGAAATGCTTAGCGGTATTTCGTCTGCCGCTACGTTCTGAGTTCAAATTCTGCCAAATTAAGTACCAGTTACGCATTGGGGTCGGTATAATCGAGTCTGTCCTTGTTTGTCCCCTCTCTGTGTAGCCCCTTGTGGGCAATAAAGAAATAAGAATTCATGCAGTTGGTGGTACAGGTATCAATAGTGCACCTAGATCAGAAGTAGTGTGTGAAGTGGTGGTGGTGATTGTGATCTGTCTGTTGCGATGGAGTTATGGTTTGGTATTTCAAGAGGTGACAATCCTTCACTAGTTCAGTCTCAGCTAAAGATAATCTAAGGTTGTCTAAAAGGAAAAAAAATTATACAAACATGAAGGATTACGAGTGTTGTATGCTCTCTACCCACATACATACATACATACATACATACATACGTACATACATACATACATACATACATACATACATACATACATACATACATACATACATGCATACATACATACATACATACATACATGCATGCATGCATGCATGCATACAGACAGACATAGGTTTGTGGCTCTCTCTCTCTCTCTCTCTCAAATACTGTGTTTTCATATCTCTACAGGTCAACTGGGAACTCCAACAACATACTGTTTCCCACCCTGATGATTCTGAAGGCTGCATGCATGCATAACCCTTGCTATATAGACCGACTGATTGCCTTATTTATGAAAGTACTACAAAAAATGGCTCGTGAACACCTGACAGCTAACAATGAGCAGAATCCAGGTGAGTCAGCGGTTCTCATACATCTTTTATAATTTTTTTTGTTGTTATTAAGCTAAATGTCTAAAATGAGACATTAGTGATTTAGTATATGTGTATCATCATCATCATCATTCCATTCTGATGTGGGTTGGACATTTTGACGGGCTGATGAATTAGAGGACTGCAATGAACTCCAGTTTCTGCTTTGCCATGATTTCTATGGCTGGATGCCCTTCTTAATGCCAACCACTTTATAGCATGGACTGGATGTTTTTAATATGGTATCAACCCTTCTAGGTACAGACTTGGCTGTGAGGTTGAGAGAGTTACTTCCCACCCACATGGTTCCAGGTTCAGTCCCTCTGCTTGGCACCTTGGACAAATGTCTTCTACTATGGCTCTGGGCCGCACAAAGCCTTGTGAGTAGATGTGGTAGACGGGAACTGATAGAATGCTGTCATATATATATGTATGCATGTATGTACATCTGTACTATACACACACACATACATATATACAAACACACACATGGCTTTTTCTCTACATTTTTTTCCCTCATTTTCCATCTATTTTCTCTCCTCATTCCTTCTTATAGAGCTTCGGCTCAAAATGTCAAAGATTTCTCCCATTTTTCTCTGAGCATCAAACTAATACACCCCATTTGTTGTTCTCTTGCCTGTCCTTCTCTTTTGCTTTTCGTTTAATTTTGAGTGCTATGTGTGTGTACATGTAAATAAATACATATGTATACAAACATACAAATATATACATATACATACAAATATAAACATATACATACATACATATATATATATATATATATATATATATATATACACACACACACATATACACACACTTTCATCGACATCTGTATTGATCATTAATGTTTCTCTTGCGTACACAGCTGCCAGTGAATTACTCATCCTCAGTCTAGATTTGGTCAAGAACAGAGTCGGGGTTCTCAGTATTGAAATGCGTAAGAGTTTCATTGGCAACATCTTGGTATGCCTCATAGAAAAGACTTCAGACCCAAAAGTGGTGAAAGCAATAACTAAAATGGTTGAAGACTGGGTTAAAACAAAAGTAAGGCCACTGCTGCTGCTTGTGGATATCACATGTTTTTCGTCTCTTTATGTCTTAGTGTGTGCATGTGTTTATGCATGTGTAAATTCGTATAGGTAAAAATGGATAAGGTTTGTAGTGTGTGTGTGTGAGAGAGAGAGAGAGCTATTCTGCTTTGTAGGGAGATAGTTTGTTAAATATGAGAGAGAGTCTGCTGTGCATGTGAGTATAAGTGAAAGAAGGTGAGTCTTTTGCATATGTGAGTGTGAAAGAAAGATAGGGTTCATGTGTGTACATGCAAGATAATGTACTTGTGTGTGTGTCATCATTATCATCATCATCATCATCATTGTTTAACGTTCGCTTTCCATGCTGGCACGGGTTGGACGATTTGACTGAGGACTGGTGAACCGGATGGCTGCACCAGGCTCCAATCTGATCTGGCAGAGTTTCTACAGTTGGATGCCCTTCCTAACGCCAACCACTCCAAGAGTGTAGTGGGTGCTTTTACGTGCCACCGGCACGAGGGCCAGTCAGGCGGTACTAGCAACGGCCACGCTCAAAATGATGTTGTGTGTATGTATGTAATTCTACTGATGTGTTTGGCTACCTGTAAATATCTGTGGATGTATATTATACATTGTGTCTATGTAACAGTTGGTGTCCCCAACATCACTTCATTAGGTTCGTTATCATTTCATGTACCACTTCTAATGTGACAAATGCATCCATGCCTCACACTCACTATAATACCTGTGTATCAATTCCGATACGTAGCACATTTTCCTTGGCACCCATGCCTCATGTACAACGCACACTCATGATTTTTGCTTCAACCACCAGAGTAAAACTTGTAACATATGTTTCCCTACACCATTCTCTTCTTTGCTTCATTCTCGTGTCTCTTACTTCCAGACACCCATTGCTATCAACCAGTCTCCATCAATACGAGAAAAGGCCATTCTCTTGTGCAAGCTGATGGTTCATGTTGAGCGCAGATTTCCTGAAGATGTCGAACTAAATGCACAATTCCTGGAATTGGTTAACCACATCTACAGGTAGCTATATACTCATTTAATATACCTGTCCATCTACTTGCTTTTTCCTCTTTCTGTTCCTCCCTCTCTCCTCTTCCTCTCTTTGCACCTCTTTCCCCCTCCTCTCCCCCATCTCCCATTCCCCTCCTCACCCCTTATCCCTCCTCACATTCCTCTTTTCTCCTCTCTTTCACCCCTCCACCCCGTCTCTCTCCTATTGATCCGTTCTACCAGTGTACAGTATTTCTAGTTTCTCTAATCTTCCTACCACATGAGATTAGGAGAACAGAAGGACTATATTCTCTCGCATCCCATCCAATATCTCCTATCCATACTTAAGACTGCAGGGTATGATTTGAGGGAAATTTGGTTGTTGTATCTAGTGGATCAAACCTGTAAAGGTTGTCCCTACTGGCTTGTGGTGTGAAAGGTTGTCCCTGCTGGCTTGTGGTGTGAGATGTAGTGTTTTAAATAAGCATTCCCAGTATAATGTCACATTGATATGTTTCCTTTCAGAGATGAGAGTTTGGCTGGCAGTGAACTCACCTCTAAGCTAGAACAAGCCTTCCTTGCAGGCCTCAGATGTAACCAGCATCATATTAGACAGAAATTTGTCGAGGTAGGTTCACTACTTCACTCTGCTCTTCATATGTCTTTCTGTTTTATGACTCTGGGTTTGTATGCTTGAGGGATGTGTTTTTTATGTGTGCATCTAAGTATGTACATTTGTCCATATGTACACATGTATGTTTGTTTGTTTGTTCATATGTATGTATGTATGTATGCAAATATATGTGTATGTCAGTATATACGTGTTTGTATGTGTGTGTGTACACACATATATAATCTTCTCCGTAATATATATATATATATA
>NC_068989.1:85909531-85911965 GCF_001194135.2 Octopus bimaculoides
ATATATATATATATATATATATATATATATATATATACACACACACACACACACACACGTGTATGTGTGTGTCCATGTATGTATAGTATATGCGCTATCTTGTGTTGTTTACATTTACTCTTCTCTGTTGTAGGTATTCGATAAAAGTATGAGAAGACGTATATTTGATCGTCTCTTGTATATCAGCTGCTCTCAGAACTGGGAGCACATGCAAGGCCACTATTGGATCAAACAATGTATTGAGGTAAGGTGAATGTTTTCTGTTCTTACTATCAACTTCTTGTCCCTTTATGTTGACACTGACTCCAGCCAATGTCAACATAATTATAATTCTGTGTTAAACATACCAAATTTAGTTGATGGTTCCTGTATGGCTTTGTGATTTCAGTCAAGAGGGTGGATGGTCATGTGTTTGAACCTTACTTGCTTTAATTACTGCTCGCAGCATTTCATGAGACAGATGAAAATAGGTTCCTCTCTCAGTTACATGGTCTTAACGGTTAGAACATGCTAAGGACATTCAATTGTAAAAATATAAATTTTTACAAATGCCTATCCTGTCCAAGGTAAAATGGATTGAAAAACCTGCAAGGTATTGCTGTAGGGTTTAAGAAGTTTGCTTCACAAGTATTTGGTTTCAGATTAGATTCCATTCACAGCACTTCGAGTATGTGGATCACTGGGGTTAAAGTAATTGACTCAGCCCCTCCCCTAAAAATAGCTGGCCCTCTTCCAAAATTGGAAACCAATAATCCTTCTAACTGCTCATTTTCTGAGTTCAAATCCCACCAATCATTTTCACATTTTATCCTTTTGGGGTCGTAATATAAAGTATTAGTTCAGCACTTAAGTTGATGACATTAACAAACCATTCCCCTTCAAAGTTTCTTGCCTTATGTCTAAATCAGAAACGTGTATTATTGTTATTATTATTATTATTATTATTATTATTATTATTATTATTTCTGCTGCTGCAATGAGCTGGTAGAACTTAGCATGTCAGATAAAATGCCACAAGGCATTTTGTCCTTCAAATTCTGCAGAAAGTGACTTTGCTTTTCACATTCCTTGAGGGTCGATAAAATAAATACCAGCTGGGCACTGGGGTCGATGTAATCTGATAAACTCCACCCCCACCATCTCAGGCCCACACTGGGCAAAATGCTTAGCGGCATTTCATCTGTCTTTATGTTCTGAGTTCAAATTCCAACAGGGTTGATGAAATAAATACCAGGGTTAAAGTAATTGACTAACCCCTCCCCCAACATTTCAAGCTTTTGCTTATAGTAAAAAAGGTTATTATTATTATTTTTGTTGTGGTCGTTGTTGTTCTTTATTATCAATGTATTCTTTTTTTTTTTTTCTAGCTACTGTTGGCTGTAGCTGTCCCTAACCAACCCATTCAAAGTTTATCTCCAATGAGCCTTCTACCATCAATATGCTCAGTGATCAACATGGCTGACAGCCAGGAACGAGCTGCTTTCTCAACAATTCTCAAAATGAAAGAAGAAACTGTTGATATGGATGTTGTTGATGGCAACAAAGACGAGGTAAAGACCTTCTCAATATTTCACACACACACACACACACACACACACACACGCTTGTGCACAGGCACATGTGTATACGAGTTTTCTCTGAGATAAGTCCCAACATTTAATCATCCTCTAACAATACAGTGAATGTTAAGTCTCCTTTCTCTGAAACCAGAAGTTCTTTGTTATTGTGGCCTATTGCAATTGCTTGATTGAATTCTATATTTATTTGTGTGTTTGTGTATATACACACACATGTAGATAATGTATTTAATGGAATAAAAAACACACAAGAGACATCCCAATTGCAGCAGTACATATTTGAGAAAGACAGTTTTTATATTACAGGCTTTAGTCTGTAATATAGCCCTAACTTCACAAAAAGGACCTTGGTTGATTTTTTTTTTAAGGGACACTTTTAGGGGAAAATGTGCATTTTACGTACCACCAAATGCATTAACCCTTTCGTTACTGTATTTATTTTGATATTCTCTGTTTCTTTCAATTGATTTTAAATATAACAAAGAATTTTGTAAAATAACTTAGTTATCATTAAGCTAGTGTTAGGAACATAAATTGTGACTAAGGTTTGGTGGACGATTTTAATTCAAAACTTATGAAAACAAGACATTTGTACTCAGAATCAGAGCCGGTTTCAGGCAGGTTGGTATCAAAAGGGTTAATCACATAATTTTTATTTTACTACTGCCCTGTCTTTAACACATGCACACAAATACATATACATACACATACATAAACCATTGTACTCTTAACATCTCTCCCTTTCTCTTTCTATGTTTGTTTTGCTATCACTCTCACTGTAGGAGGAGATTGATATGGCATTGAATTCTGTGCCAAGTGAAGAATCCATTCCAAAAGATCATCAAAGACGAGACAAT
>NC_068989.1:85912277-85913789 GCF_001194135.2 Octopus bimaculoides
TATATATATATATATTCATATAAGTGTGGCCGTTGCCAGTACCGCCTGACTGGCCTTCATGCTGGTGGTACATAAAAGCACCCACTACACTCTCAGAGTGGTTGGTGTTAGGAAGGGCATCCAGCTGTAGAAACTCTGCCAAATCAGATTGGAGCCTGGTGTAGCCATCTGGTTCACCAGTCCTCAGTCAAATCGTCGAACCCATGCTAGCATGGAAAGCGGACATTAAACGATGTCTTTTATAGCTACAGTTTTAGCTATTGACACCTTTAGTCTGAGTAATTCCATCAATAATTGTTAAAACTACACTCATGTTTAGTTGATGAATGAGGATGGGAGCTTGTTTGTATCTGTTTTTGATTTTTTTTTCTGTCTTTCTGTATAAACTTTTCCTCTTCTTGTAAGATATTCCACATTCTGTGTTTTTACTTCTTTCTGTAATTTTTGTTATTATCTCTCTCTCTAATTTCAATGGGGTTTTTTTATAAGATAATCAATGATCCAACCCATGTCAGCATGGAATATATGTGTTAATGATGATGCTTGTGGCAGTGGTGAGATGTACACATGCTTGTGTACACATACATGCCTACAAGCACACATTAATGTCCATACATATTTCAGTATATACATGTGTCTATTTCCAGACGACAACATTCTTGAATGCTCTGTCCCAGCTGTGTCACAACTCCACCTCTCTGGCTCATTCCATCTGGATGGACCTCTTCCCACGTATATGGAAGATTTTATCAGAAAAACAACAGCAGGTAAGCCTCTTCATTAACAGACTGCATATTACACGGCAGACCAATGTATTTAAAGTAAAATTCATATATGATGATATATGTGTGTGTGTGTGTGTGTGTGTGTTAAAGATAGTTATGGCGGGTCTATGGAGTTACCCTGGATTTCATTTCTATAAAGCACTTAGCTTTACAGCTTCTCTTCAAACCCTAATGGCTGGTGGCCTATAACCTCTCTTCAAAGTGGAGGTTATAGGCCACAGCCATTAGGGTCTGAACAGATGCTATAAAGCTAAGCACTTTATGGATGTGAAACCCAGGGTAGCCCCATAGACTGGCCATAGCTTGCTTTATCTAATTACTCTACATTCTCTATAACTTAGCATGTGCTTCTCTTCCGGATTTATGATTTACTGATGATATATATGTATATATATATATATATGTATATGGCTGTACCTGGCTAACCTCTGTACCTGGCTTTCGTTGACATGGAGAAAGCCTTTGACCGGGTCCCCCGATCCCTTATCTGGTGGTCAATGAGGAAACTTGGGATAGAAGAATGGTTAGTGAGAACTGTGCGAGCCATGTACAGAGATGCTGCCAGTAAGGTGAGGGTTGGAAATGAGTACAGCAATGAATTCCGGGTAGAGGTAGGGGTCCACCAAGGTTCCGTCCTCAGCCCCCTCTTATTTATCATAGTCTTCCAGGCAATCACAGAGGAGTTCAAGACAGGTTGCCCCTGGGAGCTCCTCTATGCTGATGACCT
>NC_068989.1:85915393-85919455 GCF_001194135.2 Octopus bimaculoides
GATCGTTGCCAGTGCCCCTGGACTGGCTTGTGCGGGTGGCACATAAAAGACACCATTTCGAGCGTGGCCGTTTTCGTGCGGGTGACACGTAAAAGCACCCACTACACTCTCTGAGTGGTTGGCGTTAGGAAGGGCATCCAGCTGTAGAAACTCTGCCAAATTAGACTGGAGCCTGGTGTTGCCATCCGGTTTCACCAGTCCTCAGTCAAATCGTCCAACCCATGCTAGCATGGAAAGCGGACGTTAAACGATGATGATGATGATGATGTATATGAAGTTTTACAAAAGGAAGAATGGTGGAGTGATTGTGACTTTGACGTTTTAGCCTGTGAGCCTTTGTTGGATTGTCTGTCAAAGGTAATGTTGGTACAGTGGTTGTGATGTAGTTTGTGTTAGTTGAATAATTGAGTTGGTGTCATGTGTGAAGAGGCCCTGTTACATGTCTGGTGTGTTAGTATATCCCTCTTTCACCTTCTGTAGGGATGCAGTGTATATGCACCTATTGTTATTTGTCAGCAGTTGTCATTTACTCACTCACCTTTGATCTTCTTTCTTGCTACCCAGGTATTGGCAGGTGAACTTGCTCCATTCTCAGCCAGTGGAAGCCACGTTGTCCAGAAAGATTGCCAACCTAGTGCAATGCACACCTTCCTCGAGTCTCTGTCTTTGTGTGTGCCTCCAATTCCTATTCGCCCTGTGGTGTTGAGGGTAAGTATAATATCTCATTTAGTTTTTTATTTGTCTGGTGAACAGAAAGCTATGTTGTCTGTCTGTGTATATGTTTGTTTATCTTTAAGTGACCTAGTTGTTATTTTTCTTTCTCTTCTCATTTCTACCCAATTCCACTGACCTGACAACTTCTGGGTTAGGGAATATTTTTATCACTGGTCTTTGATCCACCTCTGAACATTGGAAAGGGAGCAGTGGGGTGTGATAAAAATTCCCTTAAACTCCCCTCCTTTCCTCATCCTACATATTCCAAGCGAATGATTCTTGTTTTTTTTTTTAATGTTTTATTTTTGTTTTCTTTTGTTCTCTTTTATCATTTCCTCTGAAGTATATGGGCCGAACCCATAACCTCTGGCACCGAGCTTGTCTTGTGTTGGAACAAATGGCATCGGAAAATGGTCCAACAACAACAGCAGTTTTGAAGAATCGACCAGCTAGCGAATATGAATTTGAGACTGTCACGAATCCACACCAGGTAAAATGAGTTGTCATGCTTCTTAATGTTCGTTAACTATTTGAGAGAGAGAGAGACAGACAGACGCCACTGTAGAAATCCTTTCATCATTGGAATCGTCGTTGTCAACATCATAATTTCTATCATCATCATTGTGGTGACTTAACGTGCTAGAAATAACAGCCAAATTTCCCTGAAATCACGCAGCACTGTCTTACAAAGAAAGACACATTCGTTAATGACAGTTCTAGATACTCCTGAAATTACAGAGTATCTAGAACTACACGGTGATGATTGGAATGTCTTCAGTCGTAGGTCTGTTGGATCAGTGTTACCTTGCAACTAAACAATAACAACCACCACATCACCATCACCACCACATCACCATCACCATCACCCCCACATCACCATCACCACCACATCACCATCACATCACCATCACCACCACTAACAACTTTATTATCTACAGCGGCTGTTAACTATGAACTACCAAACAGTAGTTCAAGTTGACATGATTGTGAGCCCCAGGATGCTGCGATGATATTTTTAGTTAAGAGAAGAGGTGCACTTGCCCATGATGTATGTAGACCCTCTTTCCAGACTAGCGTTACCAACCTTGAATAACTGCAGGAAAAGCCCTAGTAAAGTAGGAAACCAGAGATCTGATCCAAGTGTTTGCAATAGTGATTTGTATGAAGGACATTCGAAAGACTAAGTAGTGGCCTTAAATCTGGCTAACATCCAGATAAGATCTTTGGTTTCATCCCCACATCAATCCTGGATATCCTGCAAAAAAACTATGGAGGGTTCACTTGCTTATTTGATTAAACCCAGTACTGGATTAAGGTATGGGGGTTGCAGCCCATGGAGGGCCTCTAGAGATTGAGAGAAAAGTTCTTGTAGTCCAAAGGGTGACAGTGTGGAGGCACATGGTTTAGTGGTTAGAGTGTTGGACTCCTGATTGTTAGATTGTGGTTTCAATTCCTGGACCGGGTGATGCATTGTGTTCTTGAACAAAACACCTCATTTCATGTTGCTCCAGTCCCCTCAGCTGGTAAAGACGAATAATCCTGCAATGGACCAGCATCCCATCCGGGGAGGAATATATATATATATATATATACATCAGTGACACCAGGGAACCGGCCCTGTGCCCTTGCTCCTTACAGAGTAATGTGGGGTAACCAAAGGGTACAAAATTTTAATCTGTTTTACCTTTGAAGGTTATCAGATGGTTGTGTTAGACTAAGTGACACAGATTTAGGAGGTTGTGGTAATGTCAATGGCTAATTTACTGCAAGGTACATTTTGTTTTGTTTTGACAAATTCTTGCCCTATAAAATGCTGACCGTCTTTGATTTCAGGAGACCCTAGATGCACTCTGTGATCTTTACTCCCTACTACATGAGGACGACATGTGGACAGGATTGTGGCAGAAACGATGCAAATATCCTGACACAGCTGTAGCCATTGCTTATGAACAACATGGATTTTTTGAACAGGCACAGCTCGTTTATGAATCAGTAAGTTTTCTTTCTTTTTCTGTTTCTAAGAGAAAATTTCATGCACACATGCCCGTGTGTGTGTTTGTTTGTGTGTGTGTGTATACAATTAGTTCGAGGAAGTCATGTCCTCATTAGGGATTTGTAAGAACGACCGTGCGAACCAAAGGAGAAATGGTGACGAATGGAAAACAGGCTCCTTTTGTAACCTTCACACGGTCGACACAAAATATAAAATATTATGTTATAATTCTATAACATAGGGAACTAAGAAGTTTGCCAGGAAGGACAAGATAGGAACGCAACCGATAGAGATGAATAACAGTAAGATTTATTGGAGCATCAAATTGTATGTCTGTTTGTGTGTGAATGCGACATAATAAAACACAATGCAAGACAGGCCGTCATGTAAATAAAAGAGTGTGTGTACAAATATGTATGTGAATGCGAGAGATACATAGTATTGATAAGAGTCAGTAACACAGATAATAATATAAGATACCAGTTCTTAGTTAGGGTACACAGTAGTAAGTGTCTGTATATAAGAGGTTAAGGTTAAGGCAGAGCGGTCACTCGTCGTAATGTTGGGGCTTCTATGCCGGGCCGGATTCTTGAATACAGATGTTCTTCGCAGGCTGAATTCTGGCTGTTAATTCCGTGGTGAGGTGATTCACACTAACAGGGTTGAGAAGTGCTGCGGTTAGCTGTTGGTAGCTTGTGTATGTGTAGAAGTCATGTTGACGCTGTTGGGGACGATGCTGGTAGTTGTAGTTGAACGAGGCTGTTGATGTCGTCGCTGGAACTGGTTGCTGGTTGGTGCTATACTGGCTGGCTGTGTTACGTGTGTGGTCAAACGACCAGATCTGTAAAGATCTGAGCGGCGACGAGTTGGCGCGTATCTAGCAGGCTAATTATAGATACAGATAGGCTCCAGAGAAGCATCAGAAGAACACTCTCACGTGACCTTATTAGGGGCTACGGTTGGTCGATTTGCGTCCTGGCGGCAAATGGAGTGGAGACAATTGCCGCCCAAATAAAAGTCAGTCAGGTGATGGACACAGCAGGCGGGAAAGAGTTGCTTTCTACTACGCTTGTCTGTTAATATATATACTAGTGAGAGAAGTGTTCACTACAGATTATATAATCCAAGGTATTCCACTGGTTTAACCCATATCATATAATGCGAAAGTCATTGGTGTATGTTCAAGATTATTGAAATTATCAGTATTGGGGGAAAAACAAGAAGAAACTTTTAATCAATTTATTTATACTGTTATTTTTTCAAAAAATGTCATCTTTTTGTAGCATACAGATAAAGTAGTAATTACATTAGTAAATTAGTAATTTATTCTCCATTTTCTTCTTGCTTTTTTCCCT
>NC_068989.1:85920673-85931622 GCF_001194135.2 Octopus bimaculoides
GTTTGGGGCTGTGTGGGCAAGAAGTTTGGGGCTGTGTGGGCAAGAAGTTTGGGGCTGTGTGGGCAAGAAGTTTGGGGCTGTGGGGGCAAGAAGTTTGGGGCTGTGTATGATACATGAGATAAGTAAAACGAGAAAATGTACCTGCTTTCTATTTTGTTATTGTTTCATTTTTAGGTGGAGATAAACTGTCCTAAGGAGCTTGCATGGAAGATGAATCTCTACAAAGGATACATCACCATTTGCCACCCTGATGAACACACAGGAAATTTTATGAATACTGTAAGTTTGGTGTGTTTGTTTTATTTCCTTTCATTATTGAGTGAAGAAGTGCTTGATCTTCCCCCCCATGTTACTTTTGATGTTACTTTGAGGGTTTTGCGGGAGTAGTTGTGATTGCCGTCATCATCTTCATCATCAACATTGTCATCATTTAACATCCCTTTTTCATACTGGCATGAGTTGGACAGTCTGACAGGAGCTGGTGAGCCAGAAGACTGTGCCAAGCCCCAATGTCTGCTTTGACACGGTTTCTATAGCTGGATGTTTTTCCTAATGCCAACAAGCAAATCTGTGACATTGAGCAGAATATTTGCTGAGACCCATCTTTTATACCAAGAGATAGGCTACAACAAATACGGCTACTGCTACTACTACTAATAATAATGATATTAAGGCAGTGTGCTGGCAGACTTGTTACTGTGCTGGACAAAATGCGTAGCAACGTTTCGCTTGCCTCTACGTTCTGAGTTTGAATTCCACCAAGGTTGACTTTTCCTTTCATCCTTCCAGGGTCAGAGTAATCAACTGTCCCTCTCCCCACAGAATTTTAGGCCTTGTGCTTATAGTAGAAAGGATTATTATTATTATTATTATTTCTATTAATAATTACCAATTTCACTACATCGTTATTGACTGACATTTCATAAATGAAGGAAAGAAATGTTCAGTTTTAATTACATTTAATAGCAATCATGTATTTGCTTGATATGTGTGTGTTTTGTTCTTGTATCAATAATGTATAAGGGAGAAATTTTAAAATGAAATCCATAAGCTAAAAAATAAATTGTGTGTATTTGTGTAGTTATTTCTAATTTTCAATATTGTAACACTATGCTATAGTTGGGTCCTTATCATTATAAGGTCTCCCTCTCTGTATGTTAGATTTCAAAGCTTCTTCATTGTATTGCTTCATAATTATCTCACCTCCTTTTTTTTCTCTCTCTCTCTTTCTCACTATGTTTTTCTGGCTGTTTCTCTCTCTCTGTCTCATTTTCTCACTGAGTTTCTCTTTTACATCTTAACAGATTGAGAAAATGGTTGAAGTTGCCAGTAATTTGGCAATAAAGGAATGGCGGCGACTCCCTAGGATTGTTTCAAATGTTCACGTACCTCTGCTACAGGTGAGTGACTCCAGCAGTTTTTAAATTTTTTTTTTATTTCAGCTGCCTTTTTCTTGAATACTCTCTGGTAAAAGGCTGCAGGAATAATTATCATCATCATCATCATCATCATTTATCATTTGTTGTCCATGTTGGCTTGGGTTGGACGGTTTTACTGGGCTGGAAGGCTGCAACAGACTCCAGTCTGATTTGGCATGGTTTTTTACGGCTGGATGCCCTTCTTAACACCAACCACTCTGAGAGTGTAATGGGTGCTTTTACATGCCACTGGCACGGGTACCGTTTGTGTGCCACTGGGGTGCTTTTATGTGCCACTGGGTGCCAATTTGCGTGACACCGGTGTCTGCCATGACTGATTTTGCTCAGCTTGATGAGTCTTCTTCTCAAGCACGACATAATGCCAAAGGTCTCAATCATTGCCTCCATGAAGCCCAACACTTGACAGGAACTCAGCCCCTTTGCCTTCATGAGGCCCAACGCTCCTCACCAACCCCCACCCCTTATTTTTCCTTCCATTCTTTATTGCACCTCAGCAATGTGGTTGAGTAGACATATCTCTTCAGCCCCACACTAAAGTACTTCTAAAGAACATTTTGCTAAAGTACTGCTGTCATACCTCCTTCCCACTACTTACCCTCACCTGTTTTCAACTAAGATAAACATTTTCCTATAGCTAAACATATTTTTCAGGTAAGACTGAAAATAATTTCGCATGTATTATGATGATGATGCTCATTTACGGCCATCATATGATGCTTAGGCACACACACACACACACACACACATTATCATTATCATCATCATCGTTTAACGTCTATTTTCCATGCTGGCATGGGTTGGACGGCTTGACTGGGGACTGGCAAGCCAAGAGGCCGCACCAGGCTCCAGTCTGATCTGGCAATGTTTCTACAGCTGGATGCCCTTCCTAACGCCAACCACTCCAAAAGTATAGCGAGTGCTTTTTATGTACCACCGACAAGGGAGCCAGTCAGGCGGCACTGGCAAGAACCATGTTCGGATGGTGCTTTATATGTACCACCGGCACGGGGAGCCGGTCAGGTGACTCTGGCAATGACCCATACATGAATGGTGATTATTGCGTGCCACCAGCACTGATATTGGCCACTACTACAATTTCCATTTGATTGTGATTTGATTTGATTTGATTATATATATACAGGTTGCGGCAGAAGTAACACCCTTTTTGCATTTAATAACTTTTATGGTGTATAAATGTTTAATAAGTAATTTTTTTATTGAACACAAATTTATTGCATTACTTAAAGAAACGAATAATAAACTAAGGAAAAAAATCGCAGAAGTTTTAGGAAATAAAGAACGAAACTCAATTAAAAGCCAGAGAACTTGAATACAAAAAGGCATTAGTCCCGCTGCACCCTGTATGTATATACACACATATACACCACACACACATATACACCACACACACATATACACCACACACACACAATGGTCTTCTTTCAGCTTCTATCCTCCAAATCCACTCAGGGCTTTGGTTGGTCCAAGGCTATTGTAGAAGACACTTGCCCAAAGTGCCACCCAGTATGACTGGACCTATCTAATAATAAATGAATTGAAAATTCAAATGATTTTACATTTATTTGTGGTTCTTTTCATTAGGCTGCCCAGCAAATAATGGAATTACAAGAGGCTGCTCAAATTAACCAAGGTCTCCAGCCAGCCAACATCAATCGCAGCTCATCTTTACATGATCTGAAAGCTATTGTGAAAACTTGGAGGTGAGTGGTTCTGTTTGACTATAAAATCTATGTTCATGTTTCTGTGTATATATCTATCTGAACTCAATTAGTATCTCTAAGTATGAACGTATATGTGCACGTGTGTGTGTGTTACCTTTTTATCTTTAAAGTGCCTGGGCTTTGGTGCCTTAGTTCTAAGTAGGACCAGTTTATGTATTTGTATTTTATTTCCTGTCTGTGTTTGTAACTAATTATACAAACACTACTGCAACACTAACTGATGTGTCTGTCACCTTTTTTTATTATTGCGTGTTTGTTTCTTCTAACTTTGATATGCGTATGTGATTGTTTTATTTTACATATGTGTAGATACACACCAACACCATCTAATGTGTCTCTAATGTTGTTGTTGTTGTTGTTGCAGGAATCGTCTACCAATGATTTCAGACAATATGTCACATTGGAGTGACATCTTTACCTGGAGGCAGCACCATTACCAGTTCATCATAACCAACCATGACACGCACACCCAGCAAGAAGTAAGAATAGTTTTCGTCTTTTTCCCGCTTCACAACAAAACACCTTGTCTTGACCAGTAGTTTACAAATAACATAGCGCTTGAGTAACCAGTTAAGATTGAACTTGCATATAGTTGACATACTTCTCCATGCTTTCATGGGTTAGACAGAGTTTATTGAGGCAGTTTTTTTTTTCTAAGTTGCAAGCTCCTTGCAAAAAAGAAAACTCATATCCATGTTTCCCTTTTTTGTTCTGTTTTTATTTTCCAAAAAGTCATTAATTTTTTTTGCATTTATTTCAGCAACACAGTAACCATTCCATGCTGGGGGTCCATCATTCTGCTCTTGCTATCATCCATTTTGGTAAGATCGCCCGCAAACATAATTTAACCAGCGTTTGTATAGACTCATTAAATAGGTATGTATAGCTTGATGTTCATTATTGATTTTTGCATTATTTAACTGTTTTACATGTAGTTTTCCAGGATTCTTTATTACAGGTAGCAGTTGTTTAACCCTTTAGTATTTAAACCAGCTAGGAAGGGCATCCATCTGTAGAAACTCTGCCAAATCAGATTGGAGCCTGGTGTAGCCATCTGGTTCACCAGTCTTCAGTCAAATGGTCCAACCCATGCTAGCATGGAAAGTGGACATTAAACGATGATGATGATGATGATGATGATGTCCAACCCAAATAATTTATCTGTTTTATGTTCAACCAGCCAGATTTTATCTCTCACACCTACCCTACAATGTCATTCTAAAAATGCAACAATCATCATCATCATTTAACATCCGTTGTCCATGCTGACATGGATCGGATGGTTTGACTAGGTTGGAAGGCTGCACCAAACTCCAGTCTGATTTGGCATGGTTTTCTACAGCTGGATGCCCTTCCTAACACCAACCACTCCAAGAGTGTAATGGGTGCTTTTACATGCCATGGGCACAGGTGCCATTTGCATGACGCTGGGTTGCTTTTACATGCCAATTTGCATGACACCAATATCTGCCACGACAATCACATTATTGAATTCCTAAAGATATGAGAAAATGCCTAGTTAATTTGAATTGATGTGAATAAATAAGTTTTACATTTGACAGAAAAATCTGAATACTAAAGGGTTAACTATTTTGATTCCAATCTGCCCAAGACTACCCTTGATTCTCTGGCACAAACTTCTTGTTTTAAAGTGATCTGAATTATAATTTCCTACTAAAATTTCCTGTTACATTATGTCCCAGCATCTGCTTAATAATGCCTGAGTTATTTGGGTTGTAACCTAAACAAAATTTCTACATATTACACTAATAAATTAGAAATGGTACTCAGTTCCAGATTCATTGTGTAAACTGACAGGGAGATGAATAATCTCCTTTGGGGTAGAACACCAGTCTGTCACAAGCAACCCTCAACATATATTCTGGCACTAAATAGTTTTACCAAGCAGCTGAGTGAACTGAGGTCATGTAGAATAAAGTGTTCTGCTCAGTTGCACAATACCAATGTATTCCTCAGCTATTTTAATACCACTGCTCTCACTGTTGCATATTACAGTTAAGGAATTTATATTTTAGGGTCCTCCTTTGAAAAAATTTATGGTAATGAATAATATTTCCAAGACATAATCATAGAGATTTAAATCATTTCATTTCAGGATCCACACAATCCCGACGGTGCCCATTGTGGACTGTTTTCAGAAGATACGACAGCAAATCAAGTGCTATCTCCAAATGGCTAGTACGATGAGTCGTTCAGAACTCCAAGAAGTATGTCTTACTATTGTTTTGTACATTTTTCTTTTATGTTTAGTTTTAACCATTATCAAAGGAGGTGGGGGGAGTTCAATCTCATTAAATGCAGTTGTGACATAAATTTTCATTTCCCATTATACTCATAAAGAGGAATGTAGTGATATATTGACACAACCATTGCTGTTATTGTTCAGACACCATCTTTAGCAGGCTGCCGGCAAGGCTAAAATGGCTCTCCTCCCAATCCTGCCAAGGGCCACCTTGGTAACTTTATGGCCTCTGTGTACTTATTATTATTATTGTTACCATTACTACCAGTAGTACAGGGTTCCATGATTTTTTATTAATAATAGCAATAGCACCACCAACACTATTAATAATAATAATAAACATATTGTTTGGATGGCTGTTGACTCCCTTGAAGGGCTTTGTTTTTCATCATGTAGATTGTCCAAATAGACGAAACACTCTCCTCATTGAGAATGATCCCAGTGAGGATGCTTACGTAGTCATGGATGGCCAGACTACGCCGAATGTTGTTCTGACATACCCCTTCATGATGTTGCTACTTCTCTCTTCCTATTAGGGAAGGTGAGGGTACAGCTGTCATGGCTATTGCTAATAAGGGTACAAGCCAAGGACATTATTGATATATGTGGGTTGGGGTATACCCTGATGAGAACTGTGGAATGGAGACAGGGGTCATAGAAGAGAAAGATGAATTTAAATATCAAAAAATCTTTGTAGGACATAGATAGGAATGAGATGGGGAGTAAGGGGAAAATAACTTTAAATAGATAAACCTTTGTTGTGACTTTGGTTTTTAGGTATTATTTTCTTCTAATCTTGTGTTTATATACCCTACTCTGAATAGTGAGACAGAGACAGAAATGAGAAAAGAGAAAACAGATTTTAATGTAGATGGAAAACAATGGAAAAAGTAAATTTAAGTAGACAAATCAGTGTTGTGACCTGTCTTATATTTTTTCCACCAATCTCGTATTTGTTGGCAGAAGTAAGGGAAAAGAAAATATTTTATTATTATTGTGAAAACTTTTCCTTGATATCTGCTGTATTTATACATTTTCCATAGAACACCTCCCAGACAGTTGAGGTCGTTAACAGATGATGTTTATAATACACTGGGTAAGATGTTGAGGTGCACTAGGACAGGATAAATTAAAAAAAAAAAAAACGTGTACCCATAAGTGTTCAGTAAAAATATTATAACTATGAAATTTAAGGTGGTATTATTGTTGTTAATATTTATTATCAAAATTTTTCTTTCTCCCCATCCAGTTATGTTTGCAAGGTTTGGACATAATTGAGATAACAAATCTGAAATACTTCACCAAAGAAATGACTGCTGAGCTTTATGTCCTCAAAGGAATGTTCCTGGCACAGCTCAACCGTTCCGATGATGCCAACAAGGCATTCTCAGCAGCAGTTCAGATGTCCGACACTTTAGTGAAAGCTTGGGCTCAGTGGGGTGACTATCTAGACGCTGTCTTTACACGTGATAAGTAAGTACTCTACTTCACATCATCATCATTATAATCATCAATTCTATCATCATCATCATCATCATGGACACCAGCAGTAGATAAAGTTTGAATGAGTGTAAAGCACAATATGCCACCATTCTTTTGCATCCTTTGTCATCTCATCTGTGAGAGACTGCATCCTCAGCAACGCTTCATTTATCTTCTTTGATCTTTCTCTGTCATAAGGTGTCTATTCTTGTCAGTGCATGCACACATACACACACACACACACACACACACACACACACACAGTAACTGAGTGAAAAAAACAGCCCATTCAGTTGTTCTCTATGTCATTATTTTTGGCATGGATTTTTCTACAGCTGGATGCCCTTCCTAAAACCAACCACATTACGGCATGGAGTGAGATGTTATGCTACTGGCACTAGAAAAGTTGTCTCCAACTAGATCAAAGAGACCTTTTTTTTGTCAGATGACAAAAGACCATGGAAGGTAGTGAGACAACTGAAGCAAATGGCAAGATGTCAGACTTGTCCAACCTATGCCAGCATGAAAAAAACCCCGCAAAATTGGTGTCAAATGATCTCTCTCACTTTCCCTCCATCCCTCCCCCCCTCTCTCACATATATGTATAACTATAAAACAACTCAGAATTGAATAAATGCCTATATCAATTCTTTTACACACACATTATTATTATTATTATTTATAATAATAATAATCATCAGCAACAGCAGAAGTTACAGAGTGGCTCAAAGATCGAGAGATTCATGCATTGACAAGTGCCAATGCATGAAGCTCCCATCTGTAATAGTCGCTTTGTAATATCTGGCAATTAATAATAATTAAAAATACATACATACATATATATATGCTCATGTTTTGAGTTCTATTTTTCTGTTTGCACCACTAAAACCTATATGTAGCACAACAAAAATTTTAATTTTGGACATTAGAGTTACCAAAGGTTTCGTATCCACAAAGCCAAAGCATTGTGGACAGCTCGTCAGATTCTATTCTAAGACTTGAGAAAATGCTCAGAGATCGAGATTTAAGTCTTAACATATAAAAACGTTTATGAGGACTGGTTGTCTCTCCTGAACCAGAGCCCCCTCCCACCAAAGAAACCTTATAGACCCAAAATAGCCCAACCAGCAAGCAGGGAGATCTAACTTTTCAGTAGGTAGCACCTGAAGTGGACACACTTAGAAAAAAACCTCCCCATGACCACTCAATGTGCCAGGCTTTTGCTGTAATAATTACTGCTCTATTCTTTAGAGTGTGCTTCATTTCTGATTTATGTTTTATTGCTGTTTCTTTTCAATTTCCCCGCCAGACAAATTCAACAAGGTGTTTGGGCTATAACATGTTACCTGCAC
Source organism: Octopus bimaculoides (assembly GCF_001194135.2). Classification (NCBI taxonomy): domain Eukaryota; kingdom Metazoa; phylum Mollusca; class Cephalopoda; order Octopoda; family Octopodidae; genus Octopus; species Octopus bimaculoides. The sequence continues at coordinate 85,928,952 of NC_068989.1, forward strand.
GCCTGTCGACACCAGAATGAAAGCAGATCTCGCAAGTACCTTGCCAAAGTCCTCTGGCTTCTCACATATGATGATGAAAAGGCAACATTGACCGAGGCAGTTGATAAATACTCGAATGGTGTTCCTGCAGTGCAGTGGTTGCCGTGGTAAGTAGCATCTGCAGATGATTTCATTGTGTGTGCAACTTCCTTTCATAGGTTTTGTTAGTCATTAGTCGCTGAACTTGCTGGGGTACCACATTCAAGGGTACTTAGTGAATTATATTGGTCTTGTTTCTTTGTCTTTTATCCTTTGCTTGTCTCAGTCATTGGACTGCAGCCATGCCGGAGCATTGCCCTGAATGCTGGAGCATTGCCATGTGAACTTGAAGACTATCACATAACCTTGTACCACCATTCCATCACACAACTACCATATACCACCATACGTACTCATCTCATTCTCATTTCAGGATTCCCCAATTGCTGACATGTTTGGTAAGAAGTGAAGGCCGCTTGATCTTAAATTTATTAACCCAGGTGGGTAGGATGTACCCACAAGCTGTCTATTTCCCTATTAGAACCCTCTACCTCACTCTGAAGATTGAACAGCGGGAGAGATGTAAGTTTTATTGGAGGTTTTTGTTTTTTTTTCTCCTTTTATTACAGATTGTTTTAAAACCCTACTTGACATGGTAGCACTAACAGAACAGATCTTTATCTAGCATATATAGTGTTGGCAATTTCTGATTGTGTGTGTGTGTGCATGTGAAAGAGAGCGAGTGTCTGTGTGCGTGCGTGTGAAAGAGAGTGTGTGTGTGTGTGTGTACCTGTTTCAGTTCCTTTTACTTATGTGATGTGTAACTAAGAGTGAGAGAGTGTATAAATATATCTACTATAGTTGATGAGTGTGTGTGTGCATGTGAAAGAGGGTGTGGGTGTGTATGTGTGCGCATGTGCAAAAGGGTGTGTGTGTGTGCATGTGAAAGAGTGTGTGTGTGTGTGTATGCCTGTACCTGTTACAGTTCCTTTTACGTATGTGATGTGTGGTTGTGTAAGAGAGAGATTGTATGTACATGTCTACTATAATTGATGTGTGTGTATGTGCACACGTGTTAGTTTTGTTCTATCAAACTATGACCTTGCTGCCTTGCTTTCTTCACTCTCTTTTTCTTTCTCTCATCAACAGACAAAACTAACGAGGCAGCTAATGCTACCACAGCCAGTCGCAGCAGTAGTAGCAGTCCTTTGGTTACTATGACCCCTAATGTTGCAAATGCTGCTGCTATTGGAGGTACAAATTCAGCAGCATCCACTCCTCTATCTCAAGTGACCAGTCCAAACACTCCTCGGACACCAGCCACTCCAGATTCAGGTAAGAACGGCATTCTTCAGGTCACACGGTGCCACATTTTCCTTTCTGAGAAAAGACCATGACTGCATATGTGTGTATGCGTGTCTGCAGAATGAAGTGATTTGGTGCAGCTGTTTGACCACAGCCAATTTGGCACCACTGACTGGACATGCACTAAAATATACACATAGAGTCCATGTGTGTGTTTTACCTTTTACTTGTTTCTGTCATTGGACTGCGGCCATGCTGGAGCACCACTTTGAAGGGTTTCTGTTGAACATATTCACACCAGTACTTATGTTTTGTTTTAAGTTTGGTACTTATTCAATTGGTCTTGTTTGCCAAACTGCTAAGTTACTGGGGCAGGGACAAACACACTCACACTAACAATGGGCTTCCATACAGTTTTTGTTTACCAAATTCACTCAAGGCTTTGATCAGCCTGGGATCATAATAGAAGACACTTGTCTAAGGTGCCATGCCATGAGACTGAACCTGAGACCACGTTATTGTGAAGTGGCCTCCCTAATTACACAGCCATGCTTGTTTTTAAGTGAAGTTATATATAAAAACATTTTAGCATTTGACTCAAGGGTTACTCAATACTTTTTAGTAGAGTATGTATTTCTTAACTTTTCCTTATAAAAATTTATATGGCCTAGTGGTTAAGATGTTGGGCTCACAGTTATGATTCTTGGCCCAGGCAGTGCATTTTGTCCTTGAGCATGGCCCAAAAGCTCCAGTCTCTCAGCTAAAGATCTGTGCCAGCTGACTGCTAGTAAAGCCCTACTTGAGGATGTTCTACCGGACCAAGAGCAGGAGAGTCAAAGTAGTGTCCACCTGCTCACAACTACAAACACACTTAAAAAGCAATTTGTAAAAGTATGGCACATGCTCCCAAGTCACGATCATTTGCTAGTGATGGTTAGGCTTTCTTTTACACACACACACACACACACGTTTATGTAAGTGTGCAGATGCACTAATTAGAATTACAATCCCCACGTGTTACTACACCACACATACACACACACACACACACACACCATTAACAGCTCTGTTTGTTCAGTGCCTTATAAACCCAGTGTTCAGTCTGAGAGTAGCTCAATAACTTGAACACCATTTCCTGTACCAGCTTGCTCTCTTCACTCTCATCCCATGAGTCACTATTTCTTCTGAACCCCATTATACCCAATCTTGGAATCCCCGCAAAGGTCATAACTACTATGCTCTCTTTTTCTGATGTTTTAATTTTTTTAATTCTTTAAATTCATTGAAAATTTTGCGTTTCTTTTCCTTTGCCAGATTTTATCTCATCCGGCCAACAGCAGGCCAGTGT
>NC_068989.1:85932201-85938276 GCF_001194135.2 Octopus bimaculoides
CGCGCTCAAATGGTGCTTTTTACGTGCCACCGGCACGAGGGCCAGTCCGGCAGTACTGGCAACGGCCACGCTTGCACGGAAGCGAGACTGCTGCTCTGGCAGTGTCAATGTCTATGTATATGTTTGTGAATACATCAATGTGTAAGTGTAAATATGTGTTTGTGAGTATATGGATATGTGTGTTTTATCATTGTCATTTTACATTTGCTCTCCATGCTGTCATGAGTCTGGCTTGTGCATTTCATTTTTGGCTAGTGTTAGTATGGGCATCCAGCTATAAGAACCATGCCAAAGCACACATTGGAGCTTGGTGCAGTCCTCTAGCGCACCAGCTACTGCCAAACCTTCCAACCTGTCCTAGCATAGAAATCAGATGTTAAATTATGATAATGATGCATCTACAGCTGAATACCCTTCCAGCACTAACCACTATACAGTGTATTGGATGTGTTTTTTGGAACTCCGAATCAGGGGAGTTTGTCGCATCTTCAACAGAAGTAGACCAGAGGCTCCCCTTAACTGTACACATTCTCTATATGTTCGTGCATGTGGGTACATATGGTTGTGTGTGCAGATGTTTGTGTGAGTGTATAAGTTCTAAGTCATGTATAATGTTTTTGCTTATCTGTAATTCCCTTCGTCAACAGATGGTCTGGTTTCGTGAAAATTGGTACGAAGAAGTTTTACGGCAGTTACACCAAGGTTTGGCTAAATGTAATGCTGTCGCTTTTGAAAACAGAGGGGCTGGTGAGTATTTTAGAATTGTTCTTATTGTTATTTATTAGTTTAGACATCTGAGGATGTATCCCAGTGCTGCTAGGCTATCTTCCATCCTGGGTGTTGTATGTTGAAGGAATTCTTGTACTTGAGCATCAATAATTTTTACATATCCTTTCTTGAAGTTGTCTCAACAGTTCCACCATGTTCTGACTGCTTCTTTTTTCTCCATCTTCTCCCAAACTGCAGTTGCCGAGACCACAATAACCCCGCACACGCTGAACTTTGTGAAGAAATTGGTGAGCACTTTTGGTGTCGGCATTGAAAATGTCTCCAACGCTGTCCAGACATTCTCCAGTGCTGCATCTGAGTCGCTGGCTAAACGAGCCCAGGCAACTGCCAGAGACCCTGTTTTCCAGAAAGTGAAAAGTCAGTTTTCTACAGACTTCGACTTCAGGTCAGTTAGTCAGATTATATCATAATTAACTGTCATGTTTTAAGAGTGAAACTACCTGAATGTGATTACCTGCTTATTTGTGAGTGGGTGTGTCTATATGTCTGCATGTGGCAATCTGTCTTGAGTGTGATTATTAGTTTGTTTGTGAGCGGGACCGTCTGTCTGAATATCACTGCATGCTTATTTGTGTCTGTCTTGAGTGTAGCTACCAGTCTGTCTGAGTGCGACTCTGTGCTTATTTTTGAGTGTGGTTGTCAAATTGTCTTAATGTGCCTGCCTGTCTAAGTGTGAGTGCTTGCTTGCTTGTGAGTGTGGCTATCGGTCTGTGTAAGTGGGACTGTCTGGCTAAGTGGGACTGTACACTTATTTGTGAGACTAATTGTCTGTCTACTTGAGTGTGATTGCTTGCTGGCTTACTTGTGTAAGTGAGACCTGTCTATTTATTTATCTGAATATAACTAACTTCTCATGTCTCTGAGCGTAATTTTTTACCAGTCTAACAGCCAGATCATCATTGTCTGTTTATCTTGTTCCATTGTCTGTCTGTATGTAAGTCTTTCATTTTGAGTATGTCTTTGTGAGTTAGTCTGTTTCTCTGTAGATGTGTGTCTTTGTCTCAGCAGGTACACTTCAGCAGTTGCTCATATTTGTGCGTGTGTGTGCGCGTGTGCATGCACATATCAGTATTTGCCTGTGTATGTCAGTGGTTGCATGTATTTGGGTGCACATCAATAGTTACATATGTGTGTGTATGTCAGTAGATGCTTGTGTTTATGTCTGTTAATTGCCCTGTGTGTGTGTGTGTGTGTACGTACGCATGCGCATGTCAATAGTTATGTGTGTTTCCGTCCATCTGTCCCTTGTTGGTCAGTGTTGTTCCAACAAATGTCTATACAGTAGAATCAGTCACAGACTAACAGACCAATGCACACCAATATCCAAAGCTAGTGAAGGCAGTACTTCTCATGAGCAGTGTTGTCTTTCTCTAAAATTGTCATTCTAACCTTATTCTCTCTCTCTTCTTTAGTGTGCCAGGTTCAACAAAACTACACAACCTCATCAATAAAATGAAGAAATGGATCAAAATACTTGAGGCCAAAACACGCACACTACCAAAGTAAGTGGACACTCTGGTTTTATAGCTTCCTCTCTCTCTCTCTCTCTCTCTCACACTCTTTATTTTTCTCTTTTTTTCTCTTTCCATCATTTTTTTCTTTTTACTCATGTTTCTACTCTCTCTAGCTTTTTCCCCATTTATTTCACTATTTTCTACCTTTAAGTCTTTCTCTCCCTACCCCTCTCCCCTCTTTCCCCAGCCACTCTCTCCCCATCTCCCCTTTCCCCACCCTCTCCTCTCCCCCATCCTACTCATCTTTTCACTCTCCTCTTTTCTCCTCTCCACTCTCCTTTCTCACTACCCCTCTTTCCATCCCTCTCCTTTCACTTTTTCTCATTTTTTAAAGGACTAATATCCAAAATGTTAACACTCTTTCCCTTTTAAGTATTAAACTAATTCATCATCATCATCATCATCATCATCATCATCTAACATCTGTTGTCCATGCTGGCATGGGTCAGGCAGTTTGACCAAAGTTGGAGAGCTGTACCAGACTCCAGTCTGACTTAACATGGTTTCTATGGCTGGATGCCCTTCCTAACATCAACCACTTTACAGAGTGTACTGGGTGCTTTTAGATGGCACTGCACGAGTGCTTCCATGTGGTGTTGCACTGGTGCTTTTACAGACACTGCACAGGGACTCTTGCAGGTCGATCCTCACCACCAGGGGACCAGTCTTAACTCTTCTGCTGTATAGTACTAGTCTTTTTGAGTACAGCAAGGCACCAGGCATCTTGGTTCTTTGTCATCTTGCCTGAAAGATTCAGTGTCCTGAGGTCGTTCTTCAGTACTTCATCCCATGTCTTTCTTGGTCTCCCACTTCCACATATTCCATCTACTTTGAGAGATCAGCATTTCTTTATGGAACTGTTGGCATCCATTTACATCAAATGACCAAACCAGCACAATCTTCTCTCTTGCACTAAAACTTGTTCCGGATCTTTTTTAAAACGGGGGCCACAGTTTTCATTAATGTTTTACGTAGTGTTTTTGGTACCGAAAGACTTTCAAACTTCGTATACTTATCTATTTTGTGTTATAGAACAGAAAAATATTTTTGTATTCGAATTTATTTCATGTAAAAAATTGTCTTATTTCGATAATTTCAACCAATCACTGACAAGTATTCAGTTGTTTACATTTACTCCTTTGACTGATTAAGCGGTGTAAAGCGTATTTAATTTCCATAGCTTCGTTTTGCTTTTTTCTTTTTAAATTTGCTGTTTTACCCTAACCCTATCACCGATAGAATTGTTTCAGAATTGTTTGTTTATGTAGTCGGCACTTAATGTATATCGGCTGAATGGACGTCAGTGATTGGTTGAAATTACAGAAATACGACAACTTTAACATGGAATAACTTGGGGATTTCTTTTTTTTTTAAGAAGACTAAGAGAAAAAGATGTTTTATATGACACATTCTACCAGTGTTCCAAGTTTCAAAGTGTTTCGTTAATGAAAAATGTGGCCCCCGTTTTAAAAAAGATCCCTTGTTCCTTCTGTGTTGTCTTCTTTTTTCTACTCATTGCCTAATATATATATATATATATTATGTTCATTCCAGATCTTTCCTTATTGAAGAAAAGTGTCGTTTCCTTAGTAATTTCTCCATCAACAATGTTGAAGTTGAATTGCCGGGCGAGTTTCTGCTTCCAAAGGTAAGAGAGAAGAAACTTTTTAAAATTAGATGATTTTAGTAAAAGTTGCATGGTCTTAATATCTGCAATTACCACAATATATTTGTGAATGTATGTGTGTATGTGCATGTGTATTCCACTACAATACTGGTGCCACGATAAATCCATCCAGGTTTCTCTGTAAAGTCACTGCTAAGTGAGTGGAATTGTGGCACTAAGAGGACCCTTCTGTTTTGTTGAGAACATGGAAGTTTCTAGAGAACTGGTGTTACAACAGAATACATCCAGTGTTCTCTGTATAGCAGTTGGCTTAGTTACTTTGGTATCCAACAATAGAAACCAAAGCAAAAATGGAATGTTCAAGTTAGATACAGTCCTCCAACCCATTTAGGACAATAATAACTGAACTGACTTTGACAAAAATGACCTGTCCACTTCATGCTACCAGCATTGAAAGCAGACTATGATGGGGATGAAATGTGTGTGCATGTAATTTGGGGTAGTCATTTAAGTGGGTGTTTGTTGGTTTAATCATTTTGTATTCTTTCTTCCAGTCTGGACACTATTATGTAAGAATTGCTCGATTCATGCCAAGAGTAGAAATAGTTAAGAAACACAACACTGCCGCCAGAAGGTTGTATATAAGGGGACACAATGGCAAGGTAAGTGGACATGATGCCCTTTCTTATCTCTCATCAGGATCACATTACACTGTTACTCTTTCAATAGATTTTCTTTACCTCATCATCATCACAAGCAACAACCATTACAATTCCTCCACCATTGTCATCATCATCATCAGCCACTATAATTTCTCCACCATCATCATCATAATTCCTCCATCATCGTCCTCAGCATACGCTATATTTCCTCCATAATTATCATCAATTCATCCATCATCATCATTTACTGCAATTCTTCCATTCTCATTCCCTTTATTTTTTCCATCAGCTGTGGCCGGTGCTAGTGTTGCATAACCACCCCATTTAAAAGTACCCTTGATTTGCCAGGCGACACATTGTACTTGAAAAGACCTGTTGAGTCAAGTGAAATTGTAGTCGCGGCCAATGCCAGTGCCGCCTGACTGGCACCTGTGCTGGTGGCATGTAATAAGCACCATTCAAGCATGAGTCGATACCAGTGCCGCCTCACTGGCTTCCTGTGCCAGTGACACGTAAATAGCACCATCCGAACATAGTTGATGCCAGTGCCCCCTGACTGGCTCCCATGCTGGTGGTTTGTAAAAAGCACCCACTACATTCTTGGAGTGGTTGACACAGGAGGGGCATCCAGCTGTAGAAACCTTGCCAGATTGGATTGGAGCCTGGTGCAGCTCCCCAGCTTGCCAACTCTGGTCACACAGTCCAACCCATGCCAGCAAAAAAACAAGACCTTAAATGATGGTGATGATGCAATTTTTCTGTCATCATTTACTACAATGGTCCTGCTATTATTCCATATTTATATATGTATGTTTATCTCCCCCATTATATTTCAACATAATGTTTTATATATATACATGCACATATATCGCTGTTCCCTTTGTCTTCCTATACAGATTTATCCCTATCTTGTCATCAATGATGGCTGCCTCACTGAATCTTGTCGTGAAGAAAGGGTCCTACAACTATTAAGGATGCTTAATTTATTCCTCACAAAACAAAAGGTAACTTCCGTTTTCTATTCTTGTTGATAGCTCACCACCAAAAGTGTATCTGCACACGTATGCACATGCAGAATTGTGCACAGACATGCGCACACTTATCGAGAATAACTTCATCTATTTTGGCAAGTGACTTGAGTTGCAATAAAATTAATTCTTTGGTTTTGAAAAAATTTAGTAAAATAACTTTGTCGTTATGAAGCTGGTGTTTGGAAAGAATAACATGAAATTTTGACAGAAGGTTTTTTTAATCGAAAGCTATTTAAAACCTAAAGTTTGTATCATTGAACTGGGACAGTCATGGGTGGGTTGGTATCGAAATGGTTAAGTCTATAACAAGGTTGCTGAAGTATGATGAAAATAGTGAAACCACAAGAAATAAATAAAAAACACTTATGGCTCTTTCACAGTGTAGTTACTTCAGTTCTATCGTTTTTCTTTGATGGATATATTAGAATGTGAATTTTCATGCTTTAAAATAT
>NC_068989.1:85938286-85941584 GCF_001194135.2 Octopus bimaculoides
ATATATATATATATATATATATATATGTGAATATATATGAGTGTGTGTGTGCGTGCGTGTATACTGCTCCAAAGTATGGTGGTTTTAAACTAAAATTCTATGTCCACTCAGAGGAGAATAAGTTCAAGATAAGATCTTACTCACGCAGGTACTTGTTTTTTTATGTACACAAGAGGTTTTCAACAGGACTTTCCAGAGATACATGGAGACTGAAAAAAAGCTATTGACAGTATTTTTTAAATATCCTGATTCAATTCTTGTTTCTGTACCTGCTTACACGTATATTTCCAAGTATGGCAATAACAGAAATGCACCTGTAAACTAATCAAAAGTATTCATTTGACATTACTTCAATCTCTGCATTAGTCAATGAAGAAATATCTTACCTGGCTCTACTGGGAAAGTTACCTATGATTGACTAGCAACCTATCCAAGTGTATCAATTATGCTTGATACACTTATTTCTTCAGAAACCAAAGTTGAGAACTGTGGTTTAGGAAGTCATTAGTCTTTTGTTCACTGGTTGCTTTTATATAATTTAAACACGGGGCATTTTTTAACCTTATCACAAACGAAACAAGAAAATGCTCAAAAACAATTGTTGTGATTTGTGATTAAAGCCTGTTCATTCCTTCTTGTTTTATAAATGTGTGTGTGTGTGTATTTTTTTAAATTACCATCTTAATAAAGTTTTGTTGCATCATTATTTCGACCACCCCACTTCCTTTTCTCTGTCTACTTTCAGGAAACAAGCCGAAGATTGTTGTATTTCACTGTTCCCAGAGTGGTATCCTTCTCGCCTCAGATGCGCCTTGTTGAAGACAATCCTGCTTCAATCTCTCTACAGGACATCTTTAAACAGGTGACTATCCACCTCTTTTTGTTACCAGTACTGACAATAAACAAGTATCTTTTTTTCAGTGTTAGCCATAGATATTTTCTCAACATTAATCTCAAATATTTCCTCATCAAATAACTGTAAATGAGTATCCATTCACCATAGGCGGTTACTTATCCACCCTTTTCTGTAATATTAACCTCAAGCTGGTATCTCTATACACTGTTGTCTGAAGCACAGTGCATATAGATATCCTTACATCTGCCAGAAGATTTTGAAACCCTTTCTGAGTTTTACTTTCCGGCTCCCACGCTATATATTTTCAAATTAAATCATCACCATCTGGCATCCACTTTTTCATACTTGCTTGAATCAAACGATCTTTGTCGAGGCAAATTTTATATGACTGCATGTCCTTCTTGTTGCTAACTCTCATTTGTTTCCAGGCAAGGTAATATTTGCCATAGCTAGGCATGTTCTTCATGGAAGACTGGAAAGGAACAACATGGTTCTTTGATAGTGATACTCATTTACAGCCATTGTGTGATGTCAGACCAAGAGTACACACACACACACACACACACACACACATCAGGCTTCTTTCAGTGTTCATCAGACCAGGGCTGTAGTAGAAGATACTTTCCCAAGGTGCCATGCAGTGAGATTGAAACTATGACTGTTTTATGAAAACTAATCTTTTCAACCACATCCATACTAGCACTTCAATCCATTTAACGTCCACTTTCTTGGAACTGGTAAGCTGGAGAGCTGCACCAGACTCCAGTTTGACGTGGCATGGTTTCTACAACTGGATGCCCTTCCTAATGCCAACCACTCCAAGAGTGTAATGGGTGCCATTTACATCACACTGTAATGTATATAAGATAGCAAAAATCTATTTTGAACCCATTTTGATTATTATGCTGTCTCGTGTGTGTGTAATATCTTTGCTATACATATATATATATATATCATCATCATCATCATTTAACGTCTGCTTTCCATGCTAGCATGGGTTGGACGACTTGACTGAGGACTGGTGAAACCGGATGGCAACACCAGGCTCCAATCTAAATTTGGCAGAGTTTCTACAGCTGGATGCCCTTCCTAACGCCAACCACTCAGAGAGTGTATATATATTTCATGGACAACTGGAAATGAGGGTCACTGATTGTATGACTGACACTCATTTATATCTGTCAAGTGATGTCAAGGCAAGGAGATGCAAGCATGCCCACACACACACACACACACACACACACATACGCAACGGTCTTCTTTCCGTTTCTGTCTGCCAAATCCACTTGCAAGGCTTCGGTTGGCTCTGACCTGTTGTAGAAGACACTTGCTAGTGTTGCCACCCTGTGTGACTGAATTTGAAATTGCATGGGTGGGAAGCAAATCTCTTAACAACACTATCATGCCTCAGCCTATACATACAAGCACAGACGCATTTGTATCTTTTCTTCTTTCACTCAATTTCTTTCTTTCCTGTTTTCATTATCTCTCTCCTCCTCTCTATACAACTCACCGCAATCTCTCTGCCTGCCTGTCTCTCTCGCTCTCTGACACATACAGAATATTCACCGATAACCTCTTTCCTGTTCTAGCGCTGTCTGAAACGAGGAATTGAGCACGACGCCCCTATTGCCCGCTACTATGAACGCCTGGCTACTGTGCAAGCCCGCGGCTCCCAGGCTAGCCACCAGGTTCTCAGAGATATATTAAAGGACGTACAGACCAATATGGTACCACGGGGACTATTGAAAGAATGGGTTCTGCACACGTTTCCTGATGCCACAGACTATTGGACATTCCGAAAAACTGTGAGTAGCTTTTATCTTTTACTTGTTTCAGTCATTGGACTATGGCCATGCTGGGGCACCAGGGTTCAATCAAAGAAATTGACCCTAGTTCTTACGTTTTTTTACAAATCTGATTCTTATTCTATTAGTTCCTTTTACCAATTTGCTAAGTTATGGGAATGTAAACAAACTAAACCAGTTGTCAAATGGTGTGGGGGACAAACTTGAATACACACACACACACACAATGAGCTTCCATACAGTTTCTATGTACCAAGTTCGCTTGCAAGACTTTGGTCGGCCTTCAGATGACACTTGCCCAAGCTGCCATGCAATGGGACGGAACTCAAAACTGCATGGTCACAAAATAAGCTCCTTAACCACACAGCTATGCCTGTGCCCCAAAATGTCACTAACTTGTGACACTACCACCATTTTGAGTACGCAAAGTTTTATAAATAATATTAACCTTTAACCCTTTCGTTACTGTATTTCTGTTGAGATGCTCTGTGTCTCTTTCAATTACTTTAAATATAACAAAGAATTTAGTAAAATAACTTAGTTATCATTCAGCTAGTGTTAGGAACATAAATTGTGACTAAGGTTTGGTGGAAGATTTTAATTCAAAACTTATGGAAACAAGACATTTGTACTT
>NC_068989.1:85943142-85951818 GCF_001194135.2 Octopus bimaculoides
CTCTGTGTCTCTTTCAATTACTTTAAATATAACAAAGAATTTAGTAAAATAACTTAGTTATCATTCAGCTAGTGTTAGGAACATAAATTGTGACTAAGGTTTGGTGGAAGATTTTAATTCAAAACTTATGGAAACAAGACATTTGTACTTCAGAGCCAGAGAGGTGATTTCAGCTGGGTTAGTAATAAAAGGGTTAACTAATTGCAGATATTTGTTTAGTTTAGGAGTTGAATTCTTACTAATTGGTAAGCATTTCTGTTCTGGCACTACTTCTGCTCCAGTGACATTGTTCTCATCTTTCTTTTCCTTCTCTTCTCGCCCAGATAACCATCCAGCTGGCACTGATGGCTTTTGCAGAGTTCATACTTCACCTCACTCGCATGAATCCAGACATGATGTATCTTCATCAAGACTGTGGTTTCCTTAATATTGCTTATTTCAAGTTTGATCTTGATGATCAATCTGGTAAGGATTCTTTGCTTTAGTTTGAAGCTCTTTGGATGTTTATATTTCAAATTTTCATTAAATTTTCATTAAATTTTCACTAATTTCAGTCACTGGATTACTGCTAAAGGTTTTAGTTGAAGATATGAACCTCCCTACCACTCCTAATTTCTATTTGCCAAGTGGTTGGGTGATTTTTTTTTTGTTTTTTTTTTTTAACATTAAGGGACACAAGTACTGGTGATGGTACCATGTAAAAAGCACTGGTGCTGCTGCCACATAAAAAGTACCCAGTACACTCTGTAAAGTGGTTGGTCTTAAGGAAGGGCATCCAACTGTAGAAACTAGGCCAAAGCAGACTGGAACCTTATATGGCCCCTGGCCTTACCAGCTCCTGTCAAGCTGTCCAACCTATGCCAGCATGGAAAACGGATGTTAAATAATATATACTTGCATGGGGCAGATGGGGTTTATTGAGACAGATTTTCTATAGCTGGATGCCCTTCCTCTTGCCAACTCTTGTTTCCAAGCAAAGTAATGTTTTCTCAAGGCCAGATATACTTGTGTAAAATATTGGAAATGAATGACATTCATTTACAATCACCTGATGTCAAGAAAAGGGATACACACAAATACACGCACATCTCCAAATCCACTACAAGGGCTTTATATAAGTGTGTGTTAGCATCCATACAGTTTCTGCTTACTAAATACCACTTACAAAGTATTAATCAGCTTGAAGTTGCAATAGAAAATGAAGACAACACAGCTTGGTGCCATGCAGTTGGATGGAAATATATGGCTACAAAATAAACTTCTTAACCGCTCTACTCAGCCTGTGTCTATGATAAGTTTTCTTAAATTATTTTCCTTTTTGTTTGTTCATTCTACTGAATGGTTGTGTTGTTTTGTTGGTTCCAGGAGAACTTGATGCCAACCGTCCTGTCCCCTTCCGACTGACCCCAAATATTGCTGAATTTCTTACATCGACCGGAGTGACAGGTCCCTTAACTGCTTCGATGGTGTCAGCAGCACGCTGCTTTGTCCATCCTCAATACAAGGTTCCCAGTTTCCTGCGAGCAATTCTCCGAGATGAATACATTACATGGCACAAGAAGGTAAGCATTCAGTTATCCAGCCTAAAATACTGCTTCGAATATGTCTTTGTCCAACCCATGCTTGCATAGAAAAGTGGACATAAAACAAACTAATGAACTTTCTAAAGATGAGGTTGGTAGCCCAGACAATTATATCGAGATATTTATTGTGAATATTATTTTATAAAAGGTCCTGTTTAACCCTTTAGCATTTCAACCAACCATGTCTGGCCCAAATATTCTACTTGTTTTATGTTCAAACTGGGCAGATCTAGCTAGTAGAATCATAGAACATTGTAGAATAACCAATAATGTCATTCTGAGTTGTAGTGTGCCTGAACACTGTATACAATTTCATCATTATTATTATTATTATTATTATAAATAATCACATCATCAAAATCTCAAAGTCATGAGATAATGTAGGGTTAATTCAAAACAATGTGAATAAATAAACATTATATTTGATAGAGTAGTCTGAATGCTAAAGGGTTAAATACTACTGTTATATACAGAAATAGGGATGATGTATCATTGCTCTATATTATATCAGGTTCTTGGATCTTTTGGTTACACCCTGACACTGCAAGTCTATCATCATTTCTCCCCTGCTTCCTTGCTGGAGTAGCCATGTATCTCCTCTACAGCAAAACATCTGCTCCTGTCTCTCTGTTATGTTTCCGTCTCCCAATACCTGGCACCAATTTTGCACCCCCGACTCCATCAAGAGATCTTGTCTTGTGAAGTATTTGCTGATCTCACTGGTATTGGTGCTATGAAAAGAAGAAAAAAACACTCAGTACTCTCTGTTAAGTAGTTGGCATTAGGAAGAGCAACCAGCTGAAGAAACCTTGTTAAAACAGACATTGAAGCCCAACACATCCCTCTGTTTAGTCAACTCCTGTCGAACCATCCAGTCCATACCATTGTGGAAAACAGATATTAGATGATGATGAAGAGGATGGTGGCAGTGCCGTCGTCCACAACTCCCCAGCTAGTTACTCGTTGTTTGTTATCCTGATTACTGTCATTTAATTGTTTGTTGGACTGACTTGAATATGATTTGTATGTTGTTTTTCAGAAACAAGAGGAAACTAACCCATGTACCCAGCCACCTGCAATGGAGGGAGAACTTTTAATCAGCCTGGTTAATAAGGCAGTGTCGGCCATTACAACTCGTCTCAACAGTAAGTCTGTTTATTCAATCACTTTTTACTTTGTTACATTCAATGTGGTCACTTGCCTGTAATTTTTTGGCTTGGTAACCTTTCCATATTACCAGATGCTAGTGAGTTTTTTTTAACTATTTATACTTAGTCAGGAAGAAGAGGTAGTGTCTACAGCCCTTTACAGAACCTCTGAGGCTTGTGTGTTTAATATATTTTATAAGGAATTCTCAAAACCATTTCTATTCTCTTACTCTCTATTTCTTCTCTGTTCTTTTTTTCCAGATCTGGCCACATTTGAAGGTGCTGAAAGTAAAGTGAGTACATTGGTAGCTGCTGCCAATAGCCACGACAACTTGTGTCGTATGGACCCAGCCTGGCACCCCTGGTTGTGAGCAATCCCAATTCAAAACCTTTATATTATCAAAGTTTTTGCCCCCCTCGCTTATATTATCAACTCTCTCATCCACCACCACCACCACCACTGCCATTGTAGCCACCACTGACCACATCATTGCCATCTTCTTTCATTATTTCTTTTAACTATTCATTAAAGAATATTCTGTGTTTGTGTGTATGTATATATATATATATATATATATATATATATATATATATGCACACACACATGTATGCACATGCATGTATACACATTAAACATTCATCACTGCTTTTGCCATTGTGAGAAAGACTACTCTGAATATAAGGTGCCATATATATATATATATATATATATATATATATATATATATATATATATATATATATTACAATTAAAAGGGTAAAGGTTTATCAATTTATTAATTTATTAATAAATCAACAATTAATAATTTTTACCAAGCCCTTCGGTATGTAAACACCATTATCGGTGGAGGACTTATTTAAAAGTTCTTATACATTTATAAACATAATTAAGGGATAGCATTAGTAATGCTATCTGTTGGAGTCTCAGCTTTTTTAGCTGCTATTTCTGAACTTCGGTATATGGTGAAGCAAATGTTTGCTGATCCCTTAATTATGTTTATATATATATATATATATATATATGTATGTGTGTGTGTGTGTGTGTGTGTGTGTGTGTGTATGTATGTATGTATAATAATAATGTGTGTATACTCACACACACAGATACACATTCACATATATTCATATATGCATAAATATATACATATATATGTACATAGATAAGTATCTATATATATATGTGAATGTATGTATGCATATATGTATGTGTGTATTTATATGTGTGTCTATATATATATATATATATATATATATATATATATATATATATATATATACTTTTCTAAGATATGTACTAATGCCAAACATTTGGTAGTGCACCATAGGTTGGAATGCCAATGAATAAGGAGAGGGTGAGGATGGGTGGATGAACTATTTGCCACGGGAAGAGGCTGTGGGACGGAAGGGTATGTAACGAATTTATGGTTGACGTATCAACAGTAGAGGGTGTTTGAGAGTGAACAAGTAAAGTTAGTTGGTCCATCATCTGATGTCTGAGTAGACATTGTTCACTCCAGAAGATAGTTTGACATTTTTTAATTTATTCCATTTGTGTTTTTTTTTTTTGTAAATTTTTGCTTGAATTCTCATTCGTGGATACATGTGTGCAAGAATGTAGCTTTTAATCTCACTTCTTTACACTCTTCTCATAGCTCCAACATCAGTGTCTTTGACATTGTCATCATCATCATCGTCGTCATCATATCTCACATTGTTCCCAGATTCCTCAAATTGATTTGCCGGTTGTTTTTTTTTTTTTTGTTCTGAACACAATCCAGTCCCTTTTCTTATTCTATTTTATAATCTGACAGTATTCTAGATCATAGTAATATATGAAAGCAGTCGTGAGCATCTCTATTTTTGCACAAATACTTTGTTTGTGTGTATGTGTGCATGCATGTGTGTGTGTGTGTTTGTATATAGAAAGTGTGACACTGATAATACACAATCATTATGTACAGTAATTATGTGTGTGTTTATACAGACTTATAAAATGGATTTTGCAACTTGCAGATATCTGTATCTATCTTCGAAACATCATAAAATGGAAGGAAAACAATGGAGTTTAAGTGAGCTTGGATGTTCAAATGTGTGAAATAAATGAAAAGTATGTGTACATGTACATACACCTCACACACACACACACACACGTGTGTTTATATTCAAGATGTTGCAGGTAGTTTGTCTGATGGAAACAACAAACATTATTTTCATTTTGTGCCCACTAAGACCATTGCTGATACTAATTGAGTGGTCAGCAGATGGACTTTGGTACAAAATTTAAACTTATTTCTGATATTGATAATACTTTTGGATTATTATTATTATTTTCTACTTATTTATTTCACTATCCCTCTGTGACATGGTCAGTTGGATTGTCTTCTGCATATCGAGTACTGGAAAAATGATAATTTTTTTCTACTAAGCTGAGTCAGCAGTGTAGGTTCAATTCCTGTTTGCCAGTGATTTTTAGCCACGAATCAATAACTGGGAGAAAGATTGAAGTGTTTCTTCAGGTTGACTCTATATAGATGTCCTTTTTTTTTTTTTTTTTTGTCACTCACAACATTTGTGACATTGAGGTGAAACTGTCAATTGTGACCCAACAACACACATATCAAGATACTCTTTTATCTTAAGGCCTGAGCAAATCGTGTGAGTCTAGTGAAGTTTTGGCCACATGATGTCTTCTGTATTTTTAAGAGAGTGAGAGATGAAAGGATGAGTAAATGAACGAGAGAGAGAGGGGGAAACTGTGTGTGAGATTTACAAATGAGTTGTGAAGGGCTATTTTAAACATCTTGAAATGAATGTATTTCCTGCTGTAAGCTCTCTTTATTTAAACACTGTTGCTGAGAAAGAAATCCAAGGAACCATGTCTCTGATGGTTTTTGCTGTTGTTCTTCAATTGATTAAAATCTTTTCCTGCTCACACACACACAAGTTTCTCTGCAACTAAACTGCTCACTGTTTTTCCCTCGAAAAGATGTGACTGTTCACATGTGTGTAAAATCATATATATAAGTGCATGTGTGTACATTTACATTTACAATTTGAAATTGTGAATTACAGCAATGTCTCTGACATCAGTTAGATTGTGTGTATGTATGTTTGTATTTATATCTGAATTATTATGCATTATATGTATACATATGTGAAGGCACATGGCTTAGTGGTTAGGGCTTTCAACTCATGATCATAAGGTCGTGAGTTCAATTCCTGGCAATGTAGTACTTGTATTTCAAAAGGGCCAGCCTTGTCACCTTCTGTGTCACGCTGAAGTTCCCAGTGAACTATATTAAGGGTACGCGTGTCTGTGGAGTGCTCAGCCACTTGCATGCTAATTTCACGAGCAAGCTGTTCCGTTGATTGGATCAACTGGAACCCTCGTCATAACCGATGGAGTGCCAGTACACATGTGTATGCAAATATTCTCATTCGTGTAGTTATTTGATTTAGACAGTGCTGAACCTTCTACAGTAGGCAGTTTACAATTTTAGAAAAATCCCTTTCCAGAATTAAATTTTATTCTGAATTTTGTTAAATTTCTTCCAGTTAATCCTCAGCTTCTACTATCTACTTTCCATCATCTTTAAACAACCTTCATAATCCACTATGGAAACTGTCTTCTAATTTAACAAAATATTTTCAACATCAAGTCCATTCCTTACTAAATACGTCTACATATTTCTCTTCCTCTATATTTTCATTCTTTCCTAGCTACACCCTCAATCAGTCTTATTTTTGAAACCCTGTTAACCATTTTCTCAAAACCTGTACTCGGATCTCTAATCTTGAATTTCCTTCTACAATTAATCTCTGTATCCTGTGATCTACCTTTTGGTTTAGCTACAGTGGAATTGTCACTGGAAATAATACTTGCTGAGAGAAACATGGTTGCAGTCTTGAATGTGTGTGCTTGTGTGTATATGCAAATATGTGTATGCAACAGTACAGACAGTACAGTTCACATGTACAAGACTTGTTGCAGAGATAAGGATGGTTATAATAATGTATGTTGTTATTATTGTTGTTAGTGTTGTGTAGTGCCAAGTCAAATCTGACTGAGTAGAGCTATGTTCAAGGTTCATCTTATGGTTAGGATGTTGATGATGATGGTTATAGATTATCATGATGACAATGAGAGTATGTAGATGTCTACAGACTGTAATACACCAGTTCTCTTTTGTTACCTTTGAAATGGTTGCTCCCCGATTTTCATGGCAGATAGCCAGGTTGGTAATGGCAATTCATTGAAATATAACCAAAGAATAAATGGTGCTTTGGAAAAGAGTGTACACAATCTGATAGAAGTGGTTATTGTTGAATGGATGTAATGAATATTCTTTCCTTGTTCCTATTTCTCAAATGGAGGACTGGAGGAAGCTGGCTGAGATGTCAGTTGTGTGCAATGGAGTGGGACACAGGATGGTGCTGGTTGAGATACGCTCTCATCAAATGGTGGTAAGACGAAGGCCCTTCAGCTGGTTCTGGGCACAACGGGTATACTGGCCAATACACACACACACACACACACACACACACACACACACACACACACACGTTCCTCAATCTGAAATGATGGCAAGTTGAATGTTCTTGGTCTAAAGCCAACTACACCAATTACAATAATGGCATGGTGAAGATTGTTAACATGATGGCTAAATGAAACCATCTGAGAGAGCTCTAGGTTGAAAGTGTTGTGAAATAAGTAAAGATGTTAATCTTATGATGAGGGCATCATCAGGGTAATTCCTCTATTGATACAATGAATTAGGGAAGTTGTTAATATCACATATCACACTTACATAATTTGTAATTAATTTAAATTTCAAAGTTATCTCCCTGACCTTTCTTGATCAGAATTATTTCAATGGTTGTTTTTCTTCCCTGTTCCCCCCCACATTATGTTAACATCCACTTATTTACTTGATTTTTAAAAAATTTTTATGCATATAGTGTCCCTGGGTAGTTCTCCACTTTCCAGTCATTATTTTGAGATCAGTACTGCTTGACTGATTGATTTTAGAAAAACTGTTGAGGTGGATGTGATTTAACTCCTCGGGTGACATGACCTATAGCTGTTGCTTTGTCAAAAAATGTTCTCCTTGTGCACCCTGTCTGGTTGATGGCTACAATGTTTGCAGGGTATTAGCGCTACAGCCTGATGGTTTGTTGTCCTCACCTCTTACAGGGAAACAAGCTATGCATTAACTGAGTACAGTATGGTGGAAGTGGGGGTAATAGCCAATGCAGGGGTTTGCCCTCACACTCATCCCTGTCTCCCTTGTGGTGCAAGCTTGTTGGTCTTGATGTGCAGTGGACAGCCTTGTAAAAGAAGCTGCGCGATATTAGTGCCCTGGAGAACATTCTCTTCCTCTAGGTAAACAATATTTGTCTTAGTGAACTGAAGTGGCAGGGATGAGGTATATACTGATGCAGGGAGATACCTCCCCCTTCTGCTCTTCTTCCTTTACAGTGTGCATTTGTAAAGCATGTTCTTTGATGAACATGCAGAGTGCAACGAATAGGTGCATATGCTAAAGGCAAGAAAAAGAACGTATGTGCTGTGGTCTTTGTCAGAAAAACAAATGTGTGCATCTTGGCTCTTTGTCGGTTACGGCAATGAGTGTTCCGGTTGATATGATCTTTGAAATACAAGTTCAACTCGTTTTTTTTCCAGCTGAGTGGACTGTAGCAGCAAGAAATAAAGTGTCTTGCTCAAGGACACAATGCACCACTGGGAATCAAACTCACAGCCTTACGATCATGAGCCGAATACCCTGGCTACTAAGCCATATGCCTTCTTCTGTGCATATATATATATATATATATATATATATGTATATATATATATATGTATATATATGTATATGTATATATATGTATATATATATGTATGTATATATATATGTATGTATATATATATGTATGTATATATATAT
>NC_068989.1:85952147-85955073 GCF_001194135.2 Octopus bimaculoides
ATATGTATGTATGTATGTATATGTATGTATGTATATATATGTATGTATGTATATATATGTATGTATATGTATGTATATATATATTTATATATGTATGTATATATTTATATATATATATGTGTATGTATGTATATATATATATTTATATATGTATGTATATATTTATTTATATATGTGTATGTATATATATATGTGTGTGTGTGCGCGCTAGTTCTACCATAGAAATTTAACTTCTCTGCTGTTATTAAATGGTTCCAATCACCTGTATTGAAACAGACTTATGTTATTGAAATGTGGGAGTAATCTGTTGATTATATTATTTTATACGTCTCACCTCAGCCTGGTGTTTAAGCCAATGTTGCACACAGTCAAATTTGCAATACTGTGTAGAAGATGCAGTCTGAAAGTTTGAACATCTGTTCAGGTTTGCAAAAACGACTGTCTCAGAATGTGTTAACAATTACAGTATCTCAATCTAAACAGTTGTTCAGGGCTGTGCTGTCTTAGTCTGTGTATGTGTTAGCAGCTGCAAGTAATTTATGATTGTGTTGCATTTGGGACCTGTACAGTTGTAATCCGAACATACTGTGTTGAGGGCTGTAATGTGGTATTCTGAACATATTGTGTTAGTGTGTTTTAAACTGCAATATCATAGTTTAAACATGTAGTGCTGTGGGCTGCAGTGAAACAGTTTTAACATCTTGTTTTAGGGACAGCAGTGTAGCATTCTGAATATGTTGGAGAGTATTGAGTCAAAGTCTGGACATCTTGTGTTAGTGGGTGCTATGTCACAGTCAGAAAAACTTGTGTTAGGGGCTGCTATGTCAGTCTGAACAACTTGTTAGGGACTGCAGTATGATAGTGTGAATATAAAGTGTGTGTGTGTGTGTGTTTTTTTTTTTCTTCCAGTGGTCTTATTGGTGACTTGAATTGTGGCTTGATTTCAATAAGGCAACTACAAAGAATCAAATTAGGACTTGATTTGGACTGGTCAAGCAATTTATGTTGTTGATAATATTTTAGAACTGTCTAACGAAACTACTGGTTTTTGGTGATACAAGTGAATAAATAGAACTAGATCCAAACTAGTTTGAACTGGATCAAACTGGTTAAGTTTTGGTGGCCCTAGTGAACAGAATTGGACTGGATCAAGTTGGTTGACAGATTTTGGAAAATGTTGGTTTGGATAAATTGGTCCTTAGACTGGGACTAATCTGGGACATATCTGACGTAGAGAAATTGCTTGACAGAAAAGTTGTGGATATTTTGAAAAAAAAAAAAACAGTTGGTTTGTCTTTTCTTTTTTTTTATGTCTATTTTATTTATTTATATTTATTAATTGTTGCAATTGTTTTGATTCCTCATTGGAAACTATATTGGTTTCTCGATTTGTAACTGGTGAACTTATAAATGTTTGGTTGGGATGAAACCTTGAAGGAACATTTCAGTTTTGATAATCCTATTTATCTACATGTGTGTGTGTGTGTGTATGTGTGTATATATATATATAATGAGAGAGAGAGAGGTAGTGACACAGAATACAAATTGATTCCTAAAGGTTTTATACTAACATCTCATGCTGAGACTTGTCGGTTATTTTCAGGTAAATTTACCATAAAGTACAACACTTCTAGGTATGAATTTGTAATCTTAAGAAACCTTCAATGCAACTCACACATACACACACACACATTACTGTCTAGCTTAGTGACATGAAGCAACTTAAAGATCCCGTTTATATGCACCTACAAATATTATACTTTTACAGTAACTTCAAAGTTTTGGCCTGGTCACTGTCATCCGACTGTCTGAAACTTTGAAGTCATTTGTCACACCTACTTTTGTAAATGTATAATAAATGTATACTCAACTAAAAAGTACTGAGTAATTTTTCAGTTCAATTTTAATTTATTATTATTATTATTATTAACCTGACATTGAGGCAATGAGCTGGCAGAATTCTTAGCATGCTGGATGCAATGCTTAGAGGTAGTTTGTCTTTACGTTCTGAGTTCAAATTCCGCTGAGGTTGACTTTGCCTTTTATCCTTTCAGGGTCGATAAATTAAGTACCAGTGAAACACTTGGGTTGATGTAATCAGCTATTTCCTTCCCCACAAATTTCAGGCCTTGTGCTTTCAGTAGAAAGGATTATTACCTTGACATAAAAATCAAACTTTAACACACATTCACACACACACACACACACGTCTGTGTATGTTAAGCATAATAAAGGGATAAGTGTTGTTTAGCAAGGAAATATGTGAAGAAATTTTAGTGGGACAATATTTTTCAATCAGTTGGTTGAAGTTGTTCACCCCTTATGTTCCTAGATATCTTTCTTTCTCTCATATCATTCATTACTACACCACTCTCTCTTTCTCCAGTACAACAAATGCAGTAGAAGCTAATTGGCTGTTTAACCCCAGGTCAATTCTGATCAGAGGGACTTTTGTTCAAAATCAAATCAAAAGCATTGCAGCCATGATTATTGTAACCCTCGTGTGTTTATTTGAGGGAGATTTGGCTGCTATTTTCAGCTAGCCTAACAATTTTGTAAAGGCTTCATTGTGCTAAAAGTATACTTTTCATGTATGTAATACTGGGGGGGTCTTAGTCTATACCCTTGATTTCACACAATTCGCCTGACCTGACATGTCTCACTTTCAATGTAATCTGTGTCAGGTGAGTTGTATGTGAAATGTAGGTATGGATTTACAGCTATCACCAGTATTACATTTGAGGGTGTAAATGTGTGTGTGTGTGTGTGTAAGTTAAACTGGTTTACATATCCAGATCTAAAGGTTTTGTGCAATTATGGTCAGTGCTATCAATTTGCAGACTAATAGAATTTGTATTGGTTACTATTCAGGGTGGGGTCTCTTGTATAAATTTGTGTACAAATATGATTTTTGTTTTCAATATAT
>NC_068989.1:85955298-85959543 GCF_001194135.2 Octopus bimaculoides
AAACTGGTTTCAAATGAGAATATATAGCCCAAGGTTGTTTCTCTTCAATCTGGGTCTGTCTGTGTGTCATTGCATCAAACTTATTTCATCCTATCACATGTACTTAACTCATTAACTCTGTCAGAATCTTCTGTGAAAATATATAAAGTCATGCTTGTATTCTTCAGAGTATGAAGATCTTTGATGGTGTGGCAGTCATTTTTAATTATTGTCCATCATCACTAACTATTCTGCCTCCCCCCTCCTTCTGTCCCCCCCCCCCTTTTCCTCTCACTGGTGGTGGTAAGGGTGAGAGGGCCCCTCATAATGTTCATCTCCTTCCTCTTATGTGTCAATTATCACAATCAACTGCTGCTGTGGGGCTATATAGACGTATGTGAGATACATATATAGCTATGGAATTGATCTGCTACCATCACACAAGTGGTTGCTAAGCAACCTCTCAAATTCTAAAATCTTTAAAAAAATATATATATATAATAAAATATAACAGAAGTAAAATGGTGGTGAGTAAAGAACAACCAAACCCATGATTTCATCAACATATCCATCATCTGTAACAGTTTTTTTTTTTTGGTCATCAATAAACTGTATTAATTTTTAACAATTTCTTGTTTTGTTTCTCTTTCATTTTTATATTTATTGCCTTGTAGTTCTCTTCCATTTTATTATCAATTGACTAATCAGCTAATTCGTACCTGGCTTTCGTTGACATGGAATTCCGGGTAGAGATAGGGGCCCACCAAGGTTCTGTCCTCAGCCCCCTCCTATTTATCATAGTCCTCCAGGTGATAACAGAGGAATTCAAGACAGGATGCCCCTGGGAGCTCCTCTATACTGATGACCTTGCACTAATTGCTGAGTCACTATCAGAACTAGAGAAGTTTCAGGTGTGGAAACAAGGAATAGAATCAAAGGGCCTTAGAGTCAACCTAGCTAAAACCAAAGTCCTTATAAGTAGGAAGGTAAAACAAATACAAACCCCTTCAGGTAGATGGCCCTGCTCGATCTGTAGAAAAGGCATAGGTAAAAACTCTATAAGATGCACCCAGTGCAAGTTATGGACACATAAGAGGTGCAGCAATATCAAAGAAAGGTTAACTAGAAGTTAGTTTTTATATGTAGCAGATGTTCAAGAGCAATAAACACTGTAAATGTGCAGAAAACAACTTCTGCCACATTCCAGGGAGAAAAACTAGACATAGTTGATAGCTTTCGCTATCTAGGTGACCAAGTTAGTAGTGGGGGAGGGTGTGCTGAAAGTGTAGCTGCTAGAATAAGAATAACCTGGGCAAAGTTCAGAGAGCTCTTACCTCTGCTGGTGACAAAGAGTCTCTCTCTCAGAGTAAAAGGCAGACTATATGACGCATGTGTATGAACAGCCATGCTTCATGAGGACATGCGTAGGCTCGCAAGGAATGAAGCCAGTATGCTCTGTTGGATATGTAATGTCAGTGTGCATACTCGACAGAGTATCAGTGCCTTGAGAGAAAAGTTGGACCTAAGAAGCATCAGATGTGGTGTGCAAGAGAGACGACTGTGCTGGTATGGTCATGTGGTGTGAATGGATGAGGATAGCTGTGTGGAAAAGTGTCACATCTTAGCGGTTGAAACTGTTGAAGAGATAGACCCAGGAAGACCTGGGATGAGCTGGTGAAGCACGACCTTTGAACATTGGGCCTCACTGAGGCGATGACTTCTGACTGAGACCTTTGGAAATATGCTGTGCGTGAGAAGACCCGGCAAGCCAAGTGAGACCTAAATCCAAGGCCTCTGCCAGTCGTGTAGCCAGACCACTTATGCGTACCTTCCTTCATTGGACACTAAACTCCGCTTGCGAAGACCTGTTGAGGCAAATGAAATCGAACTAAATTCAACGACTGGCACCCATGCCAATGTCGTCTCATTCATTGGACATGAAACTCGGCTTGCGCATGCATACTGATTATATTATCGTATAGTGTGTTTATGTGTTTAAAGTTTGAGAACTGTATGAATCTGAGGGGAGAAGATTTGAGTTTAGTGGGACATTCATTTGTTTTTTCTATTTAATGTTGTCTTTTCATATTTTCAAGTCATTTAAAAACAAACGCACTATACGATAATGTAATCAGTATGCGTGCGCAAAACGACCAGAAGTTATGGTGGTCTAGTACCGAAAGATCGCCCAAAATCGGAGTTTGGGCACACTAAAAAGTCAGTACTGTTATATTATATTCTACAAATTGTATTCTGTTCATGAAAACCCACCGATTTTGATAGAAAAAATAAATTGACGAAAAGATATTTTCTGCAGACCTTTTCAGTCGACTTCCGTAAAGGCGCTGGTCACGTGGTTTAACCTATCGGCTGCTGCGTAATGGAGGGACTTTTGAACTTTTAGTTTATTTTTCGCTTTCAAAACCACTGAAGAAAAATACCTTGGAAGGTTGAAATCCCTACAAGTCAAGTAAGTTTTATTTATAGAGTAGATAAATTAGGTTTTTTATGCCTAAGTCTGTTGTTTAAACCTGACATTTTCATGAAATCTTTCTGTATGACAGATAACAATATCCCTAGTTTATACGAATGGGTTAATTGCCGATTAGCGTTTGTTCTGGGATAGTAATATTGGAGTTGCAAGTGTGTTAGTTCCATTCTTTAAACTTCTCCAATAGTCTTTTTCTGTTTTTTGGGGGGACTTAGCTATAGGTCAGCTCTATTTATAAGCATTTGTTCAAAGGTGCTTCTACCCAGACTATTGTACATGTAGTGGAGTCACCAAAATGTGGTACGTTTTTGTTTAGTGTCGGTGCGATAGGCATGTGTTTGCCTGTGAAATGACAGTGATAACTGGTTCAACTATTAACATTTTTTTTATTTGCTGGTGTTAATAAATAATATTTGTAACGGTTGATGTTTTTGTGTTGTGTAGTCGATGTGTCACCCATTGTAACGATAAGTATTATTTACCAATTGTGCTGGTTATAAGATGAACGATGAAGATGATCAACATTTTGATAGAAATATTTATTTACCGTTACTTTATATGTTGCCATATCACGACGGGTAGGCCAGTGTAAAGTAACGGTAAATAAATATTTCTATAAAAATGTTGATCATCTTCATCGTTCATCTTATAACCAGCACAATTGGTAAATAATACTTATCGTTAAAATGGGTGACACATCGACTACACAACACAAAAACATCAACCGTTACATACATGTCTCTTGCTTGGACTCTCACTTGGAGGCAAGTCTTTATGGTGCATGTACGGATATGTTACGAGCCGTTTTGAATATCTCGTAGAAAAAAAAAAAATCCGAATAAACAAAAACTGCATAGCAATATTCTTGCAATATGTGATATCATTAAGCACGGATAGACACATTGGTTTTCTTAGCCAAGCAAGAACGTGAGAGAAATAATATAAGAAGGAACAATACTGCTTTCTGGCCCTCAGAGTGGGTTAGGGTTAATTCTAACCTTCAAAATTTCTGTAGGCTTTGAGGAACCGAGCAGATATTCATAAATTCCAGACCACTGTACCAGTTGAACTCTCGCCCCTCTTATAGGCCCCTGTCTAAAATGGCATAGCATGGGGTGACACGGACTGCACAAGGCGGCTACTTTATATATATTTGTGTTTGTTGTGGTCAAAGATATGTTACATTTAAGAAGGCAGCCAACTTGGTTACTGCACTGAGCGGCCAAAATACTATCTCGGGCCACAGACTATCTATGCACTCCATGATATAAACTCATCGACCGTCGCAAATGTTATGCAGGATCACGATGGGTAACATGACCGAATCGGACAAATCTGGGCAAACTCGGCCAGAAAAGTACTACATTATTCAAATTGTCCTCTTCTTAAGTTGATTAAATCAATCTCATTATATCCCCGGTACTTTATTTATCGACTTCAGAAGTCAGAAGGATGAACTACGAAGTTGACCTAAGCGGGATTTGAACTCAGAACACAGAGAATTATTAAGGAACAAAGTTTGTCTTCCAGTTTCACTTGGAGGGTCATTAAGGGTGTGGAAACCTTGCCCAGAATTCGATTAACTGGAGTTGAGTGTCAGTGGTTTAGGTCATAAGTGGTAGAGTGTGTTTTTGACAGAGATGTAGCTGCTATTTCCTGCAGATCAGATTCAGATTGCATCCGGGAAACAGACAAATGAGATTGACAATTATTGGCGACAGCTGGGGGTCTTCCAAACAAGAAATCACTATCTGTGGATTAATCTGCTGGATTAA
>NC_068989.1:85961911-85976349 GCF_001194135.2 Octopus bimaculoides
CTACTGCATGAGGTCATGGGACTGACCTCTTTCGACGACCTGAAAAACTTCAATGGTGAAGTTTTTGCTACATACCACGAAGCCTGCCTTAAACGCAGCCTGCTAGAAGACAGCGCTCAGAGGGACGCAACTATGGTGGAAGCAGCTACAATACGCTCAGCAAGGAGTCTTTGAAAGCTCTTTGCAGTACTACTGCAAACATGCAAACTCAGTGATCCTGTAACCTTATGGGAGAAATACAAGGAAGACCTTTCAGAGGACTACCACCACCAAGGACAACTTCTGTTGCCTCACTTGAACATCGGTTTCAATGATGAATTCTTCAACAGAGCACTCATTGACATTGAGGACAGCTTACTTATTACCACTGGTAATGACCTTTCATTTTATGGTCTTCTGAAAGTCAGCAGAACGGGCTTGTACAAACTACCAACAGGTGTTATTCAGGAAACAGCCTACGATGTCGTGGCTCTTCAACAATACATCAAGGAAAATGAGCTGAAGTTGCTTCAAGACCAGCAGCACACATACAGCACTGTCTACACTTCCATTTGTGAACACAAAGGAGGTATTTTCTTTTTAGATGCCCCAGGAAGAACTGGTAAAGCATTCGTGACTAAACTCCTTCTTGCAAAAGTACGCCAGCAAAAGGGGATCGCCTTAGCTGTAGCTTCTTCCGGAATTGTCACGATTCTACTGCCCGGGTGTAGGACGGCTCATTCGACCTTCAAACTCCTGTTCAATGCTTCTGCGTCCGACTCAGCCACCTGCAGTATTACAAAAGACTCAGACAAAGCAGAAGTGCTGCGAAAGTGCCAGCTCATTGTTTGGGATGAATGCACCATGGCACATAAAGGAGCACTTGAAGCACTGATGACCACAGACACACACATGCACACATGTACACAAGTATGCACAAATTGTTCACTCATCTGAACGAGGCCGATGCCAGTGGCATGTAAAAAGCACCTACTACACTCTCGGAGTGGTTGGCATTAGGAAGGACATCCAGCTGTAGGAACATTGCCAGATCAGATTGGAACCTGGTGAGGCTTCCTGGCTTGCCAGGCCCCAGTCAAACCGTCTAACCCATGCCAGTATGGAAAACGGATGTTAAATGATGATGATGATGATGATGATTGAGAATATTTTACAGCAAAACAAATTTGTTTTTTGACACTACACAGTCTGGATTATAGAAAATCTTTTACAAAGCAAATCGTGTTACATAAAGTTTCACTGTGATTTTCATATTTCAATTTACACAGAATCACATTTCATTTCAGGTAAGTGAGCATCCAGAAAAATATTTTGCAGTAAGAAATTTGAAGCTTTTAGTATGTAAGTACAAACAGGTTGTTCTTGTTGTTATGGTTGGGAGGCAACACAAACACTGGATCACTGTCATAAATGTATTTCACTTGTTAAGTAAGAGGTTTAGTGTAATCAACCACAGGACTTGTTTATGTATCAAGTGAGGGATGATAGATAAAGTTAGCTCCTATGGCATTTGAAGTTGGAGCATAAATACTGAGAGGGATTCAGGATGAGGCTTGTGAATGGGAGTAATAGACTGAAATGCTCACTCTTTCACTTTAATGCATTTTTTTTTTAATTGACCTTGTGAGTGGTAATGAAAATATATGAATATACTGTAATATTGAACCATGCAATACAATATAGATTTGAGAGATAAAATATTGTGTGTATGTGTGAGAGAGAGAGAGGAGAATGGAAAATAAATCTATCTTTTACTTGTTTCAGTCATTAGACTGTGGCCATGCTAGGGCACTACCTTCAAGGGTTTAGCTAAACAAATCAGCCCCAGAACTTATCTGTTAAGCCTGGTACTTATTCTGTCAGTTTTTTTTTTTGCTAAACTACTAAGTTATGGGAATGTAAACAAACCAACAACGGTTGTCAAACAGTGGTGAGGGACAAGAACATATGCAAAAAATACACACACACACACACACACAGGACAAGTTTCTTTCAATTTCTGTTTCCCATATCCACTCACAAGGCTTTGGCCAACCAGGACTGAACCCAGAACTATATGGTTGGGGAGCAAACTTCTTACCTCATAGCCACAAGAATATAAAATTATCATGAATTAATGGTCAACCCTCTAAAGTGGCCACTCAGTCTTCTTGAATCAGCAGTCAAATAAGAGACACATTGGTCATTGTGATCATTTAATGCATCGTCTCAATGAAAGACAAGATGGTCATGCTTGAATGCATTTGACCATAGGTCTTTTGGTCAGAGTTGACTGATAGTTAAACAACAGCAAAAGATACATGTACAAAATACTTAAACAGGAAAAAAATGTGGAACAGCCAATTGTGGCTTTCAGAACACCAAAAATTCTGCTCTCTGCCTTGATGCAAAAGTGAAGTTTGTAGGGTGGGGGGAGAGGAAAAAAGAAACAATGATTAATAGAGCTCCTTGTAATTTCTCTGTCCAGGAATGAACAAACTCAGTTAAACCACAGAAGCAGTCCTTGTGAACTAAACAACTCTAACATTATACAAAGTCCTAAAACATCTTGTGGATCTCCAGAACCAGTTCAATCTCTAAATCAAGTTTCTCAACTCAACTCTCCATTTGTGAAGATCAATGTCAGATCTAATCAGAAACAAAAGGTATGACCTGTCTTTGCACATCTTTCACGCATCAGTCATGATCTGTATAGTTTTAACCAATATTATCACAGCCTGTGCTGATGGACTGGCTCCTGTGCAGGTGGCACGTAAAATACACCATTTTGAGCATGGCCGTTGCCAGTACCGCCTGACTGGCCTGATGAGTTCAAATCAGCAGTGCCTAATTATCTCATTCCACCCAATCAATATTTGAATTATGGTAAATGGTCAATAATCTGTTTTTGATTTTTAATCAAAGCAATTTTACCTCACCTATGCTTCTAATATCCTCAGGAAATGCATGACTATTGCACATCACTTCTCCATTTCTATAAATTTACCTTCTTTCTGATCAAAAGAAAATATTTTTTTTACTGACCCCTCAATAAATAAATAATATTCCTTGTTTACACAATTAGTGTTTATTTCCTTCGCTTTAATAATTTTATTTCTAATTTATTGATCTTTTGAAACTATTTTAAAGGAATCCGATAACTTTTTAGCTTCCCATTCTGGAGTTTCTCCTTCCAACAGCTTGAGCAGTATGGATGATATCCCAAGAAATTTCTATGGTAAGTTCTTGGTCTTTAGATTCACATATTTTTCTTCTTTTTTTGTTTCATTTAGGTTCAATGATTCAGGAACTGAGCTGGGGTTGCTTAGTCCCAGGTCGGTCCTGATTCACTAGATAGAACTATGATCGAAGGTGCTGCATCTGTGATAATACTGTTATTAAATAAAAGGAATACAATAAATAGGAAATAGAGATAGTAACAAGTAATAAAGTGATACAATGAATACCACTTTATTAGCTGCCAGATATATAGCAAGTGATTATTTTGTGGGGTGGAGAATAAAAAAGGGATTTTCAAAATGTAAAACCCAAAATTTAAACCTTACATTGCAGCTGTCAGATGAATGGATGTTTAGTAAATAGTCATTGGAGAGTAAGAAAATAAGCACAAAAAGCATTTTAAAGTTAAAATATTTTCAAAATAAAAGATATTTTTTTTTTTACATTAAAAAATTCAAAAAGGTATTTCAAATTCTTAGTCTTTAATCTATAAATATACTTTCTTTAAAAACTTCTTCGTGTCACTGTTTCTTCTGTTTTGTAGTGATCATTGTATTTTTAAGTGTATCTGCTTTTTTAACTTAGATTCTGTTCAAAATAGGAAAGTATCGTATCCTTGGATTACTGAGTTTAAGATGAAGGCACAATTTTTAATTGTTTCTTTTATATCCTCATCTACCCTGGAACTAATTGCAGCATCTTGATTTTGGGGATTAGCCACAATGTTATGTCCTGAGCTGAAAAAGTTTGGATTCATTCAATATTGTTATCGATTCCAATCATCGATGTCTTTATCCTCATGACTATGTAAAGCATTTTCTGTGGATATTGTTTTTACTATCTGCATTATTTGTTCTTTCCCATCACCTAACATTAGAAGCCATCATTATACACTTCATCATCAAGCAAGAAAATAAATAAAAATATTCAATATGCATGCAAAAAAAATAAAATGATAGGTTTAACAGAATAATGTGTAGGTGATGTGAGTGCAGAGAGTTGCATTCTTGTGGTTGAGGAAAGAAATAGAGAAGAAACTTTTTTAATGTACCAAAATATATGACTTTCCTTATTTGCTATTTTATTGTTAGATTCAGATCATAGAGTAAAATCTAAGAGTGTTTCTTCTGAACTCTTGTATAAAGTCAATGATCCTGTGTTATATTCTGTTATTAGCATACTTCTCATTCTATTTTCTTAGCTTTCCCTTTTATTCTTCTCAGTAACTTTAGGCATTGTGATGGAGTATATGACAGATTAAATAGACTTACAATTCAGCAGTCAGTATTTCGCATGTTGTTGGCATTGTAGTTATTTTATATCATCTGAACCTAAGTTTTGTGGGCTTTTAAGGTGCTGGTGATAAATTTCGGTTTCGTGGTGTTGAGGTAAGTCACCCTCTAACTAGCATTCTAGTTTATCACTAGTAACATACCATGATAATTCTGGTGGTATCTCTTCCTATTGACGACTAGATGTGACTGAGGCATTGTAGAATGAAGTGAATACAACAGCTTTGGTCCAGTACCTTATTACACTGGCCATCCACAGATCTTCAGATGATACAGGATGGGGTGGGGTTGCAAAACTGTCATGAGTTGCAACACTTTTAATTTATACTTTAGAGGTTAACTGGCAACATTGTATTGCAAACATATCTGATTCACTGCAACATGAAAATAAAAACGAAACCTCTCATGATGTTGATGATGATTCATATATTCTTAATTCAAGGCATATTGTTTTCTCCAGATATTTGTTGATATTTCATTGTAAAATACACCCACTCACCCCACACAATACTGATATTTATCATTTGTTTTATTGTAGATGATGTTAACAATACAAAGACAAGGAAACTAGATAAAGGACCTTTCACCACACAAGATGACCCTAAAGAATCCGTTTCGAATGGCCTCTTTCTAACTATGGAAGGTTTTTATCCTCTTAAAAAAAATATTCTATTTATTACCTGTTTAGTCCACATAACTCTATATCACTCACTCCAAGCTAACTCGTTCTAGTTAATTATTTGTACAAGTTGAAGACTGTCGGGCACCAAACTACATGCTTTACCAATAAATTGTCAGAGTTGTACCAGTCTAAGATAAAAAGGTTTTACAGTATTTGTTCTAATCCTTGGCACTCTGAGGTTAACTTTGCTTTACACCCTTTTCTGATTTGGTAAAATAAAGTGCCAATCCAGTGCAGTGGATTGGTAGAACTGTAAGAAGATTGGTCAGGATGCTTTGTGATATTAGTTTTGGTTCTTTGTGCTCCAAGTTCAAATCTTACTGTGGCCTGCTTGGGTGATAAACTTAATATGTCACCCAGTTTAACATCGGCACCCTCCTTTGCAGACCCATTCTGATGTAAGTATTTGAGATATCTTTTTTTTTTTTTTTTGCTAGTTTGAAAATAACTTCCCTGCTTCTCTCAGTGTCAGAGGTCCTATGAACACGGGACATAGGCACTGTCTAAACAATGAAAAAAAATGTAATTTTGTGCCTCAATAATCTAAGTTCAAATGTTCCTGGAGCCCACGTGACTTTTCATTCGTCTGGAATTGACAAAATAATTGCCAGTGGTGTATTGGAGCTGAGTTGCTTTGTGTCATTTATTATCACTGCTAACAGGTTTACAAAATAATCTTTTCTACTCTAGGCACAAGGTCTGACATTTTGGGAGAGGGGGGGGGGCAGTCGATCAGATCAACGCCAGTACACAGCTGGTGCTTAATTTATCAACCCTGAAAGGATGAAAGCAAAGTCGACCTCGGCAGAATTTGAACTCAGAACGTAAAGACAGACGAAATACATGGTTTACAAAATAATGTTGAAATTCAACATTGCTATGACCGAAGCTTTTCTATATTTATCTTTTAATATGAAGTTATTTTGCTGTGTCTAGGGCGAGTCATCATACCAATATAATTAACACACACGCTGGTTCAATTCCCCCACCACCACCCAATTCATTTACTAAATGACCAATTTCTTTTGTTTTTGTCATGGCAAAAACAACAAGAAATTGATATTTAATAAATCAGTGGAATTGAACCAGTGTGTGTGTGGGTGTTAATTATATTGGCATGATGATCCTCCCTTGAGACAACAAAATTTGTTTCAACACACAAATTCACATAAAGAATGTTGCAGTCATTGATGATATTCCACAGTGAGGCAGAAAACCTATTTTTAATTCTTGTAAACCTATTTTTAAACCTATCATCCTATGTTAGCATTGAATATAGATATGTACATTAAAAAAAATTTCTCTCTTTGACTATAATACCAGTGTTTTAATTTTCAGAATTGGACCAAGAACTGCAAACATTAAGCAATCAGTGGCAGCAGGTGTTTAAGTAAGTCATATGTTCCATTTATTTATATTATGTATTTTGAGAAGCATAGTGTTGTCGATTATAGGTTTCCAATGAGCCATTTACTTATTGACTATATTTCTGATAGGTCTCCAGTAAATTGAGCAGAAGGGCCTAAGCACTGTGGTTTGCCATGAGGCTTTGGTCCTTCTCCGACTGACAAGCAGTTCTAATCTCCCATTAACTAGGCCCCTAGGTAGAATCAGATGCTTTACTTAGCTGTAGTTTTGTATATATGTATATGCAAGTACATACAAGTGTATACACACACACACACACACACATATATACACATAGAGGGGGGAGAGAAGAGTGAGAGATGAGAAGCAGGGAGAGTGGTATCTACATATGCACCAACACCTTTCTAGAGGAGCAAAGTTTGAATAAAAGTGAAGCCAGTGGCCTGGACAGCAGAGATAGAGTATAGATAAAAGTTGAGAGATTGGAGTTTTGCAGAGGAATCCTAAGTGTGATTTGCATGATAGTAAGGAAAATTGCTTTGCAGGTTAGACTTTAGTTTTTGGCATTTAGGGAGATTAGTGAGCCAGTATGCCATGGGGTCACAATAACTGCCTTGCAAGAGCCTTGTCTGAAGCATGCAGCAGTAAACTCTGCTAAAGGCACTCATGGCCAGGATGTAGTGAGTGTTGAGCCAAGCAGCATGATGTATGTAACCTCTTCGGTGGGATTTGAACTTAGAATGTAAAGATACATAACTTAATAACCAGAAGGCTGTACTGATTTTGCTGACAAACTACTACTACTAATAATTATAATTTTTAATCTAAATACAAACAGTAATTCTAAGGTGGGGCATAGTAAGTTAGGTTGATATCTCCTACTTAGAAAGAAATGTAAAGTTATGTAACTAAATACAAGGCATTCTCACAATTGTGCCATCTACCACATTTTCCTACTTATCCAGAATTGGTTCAAGACCCCATCTAGGGAAAGAATTGAGTCAATTTTGTACTCTCGTTCCTCCTCACCAATAGTAATAATAATTCTTTCTACTATAGGCAGGGGCAAGTCGATTACATCGACCCCAGTACTCAACTGGTACCTATTTTATCAACCCCGGAAGGCTGAAAGGTAAAGTTGTCCTCAACAGAATTTGAACTCAGAACGTAAAGCTGGAAGAAAAGCTGTTAAGCATTTTGTCCTGTGTACTAATGATTCTACCAGCTTGTCACCTTAATAATCATCCTTTCTACTATAGGCACAAGGCCTGGCATTTTAAGAGAGGGTTAGTCAATTACATTGACCTCCAGTGCTTAACGGGTACTTATTTTATTGACCCTGAAAGGATAAGTCGACCCCGACAGAATTTGAATTCAGAATGTAAAGAGCCAGAAGAAATGTTGCTTAGCGTGTGCTAACGATTCTACCAGCTTGTCACCAATTATACTAATTAATAACTGTTACCATTCATCTTTCTATTTTCTTCTTGTTTCAGTGACCTTCAGAAATTTGAGAAATATTATTCAAACAGATTGGACAATCTGATTATAAAAGCTGAGAATTTGGAACATTCATGGACCACAAAGAAAGAAATATTGGCACAGAAGTTAAAATCATTATCTCAAAATTTCGAAATCTAAAGTAATTTTATTGGTATTTCTGATTCATTTAATGAACAATTTACCTTCATTACATTTCATTTGTTTTACGTAATCATTCTTCTTTCTCTCTGTATATGTATATTAGCTGGTATGGAATTTAATTAATAATTTCTAAACAGATACAAGGCCAGAAATTTGGGAGAGTTGATTATGTTGACCTTACAATTAGACTGGTATTTTAATTTTATCAATCCAGGTTAGATGAAAAGCATAGTTAACCTTGGTAGGATTTGAATTCAGAATGTAAGGAACCAGAACAGTTTAATTTTATCTGATGCTCCAATATACCACCCTTTGAAGGGTAACAGTAATGTTTTCTGCTCTAACAATATATTTTAATTGCAAACAATTTTAGCAATCTTCAGTTTTAAATCACCAATTATTTTGCTTCCAATTTAAAGACAATACTATTAGTTATGACTGTAAGAAAGAATATGGACACTCCCAGGTTTGTCATTATGTTTTGGGTGCTCATTAGTCTGTCAGAATAATTTATTTTGTTATATCTAATTTCAGGTTAATTAAATTACAAAATAGAAAATCAAAACCTGGCTACTCAATACTGTTGTTTTTAATCCTTTAGCATTTAAACAGGCCATATCCAGCCCAAATATTCTACCTATTTTATGTTCAAACTGGTCAGATCCAGCCTCTCACATCAACCCTAAAATGTCATTCTAAAAATGAACAGTTACCTCATCAACATTTCAATGCTACAAGATAATGCATGATAAATCTAAAACAATGTGAATTCAGTAGAGATGATGTTTTAACAGTCATTCTATGGCAGGAACAAAGAATGACAGAGTTAACAGCTAAGATCCAAATCTAAATGATATTGGACACTCTAGTATTGAGACCAACAAATCCAGTGACAAAACTCAAGCTACTATCTTACCAATTACACTCAGAGTACCTGACATTCCAATTTTCATAAATTAGATGCTATGATGTCTAGAGTAGACAGCAATAATGTCATTTATCAGTGTTATAATCTCCTTCATTTTCTGTCAGATTATGTTAATAGGGCAGCAGACTCGCGGTCATAGGATCGTGGTTTCAATTCCCAGACCGGGCATTGTGAGTGTTTATTGAGCGAAAACACCTAAAACTCCACGAGGCTCCAGCAGGGGATGGTGGCGAACCCTGCTGTACTCTTCCACCACAACTTTCTCTCACTCTTACTTCCTGTTTCTGTTGTGCCTGTAATTCAAAGGGTCAGCCTTGTCACACTGTGTCATGCTGAATATCCCCAAGAACTACGTTAAGGGTACATGTGTCTGTGGAGTGCTCAGCCACTTGCACGTTAATTTCACGAGCAGGCTGTTCTGTTAATTGGATCAACTGGAACCCTCGATGTTATAAGCGACGGAGTGCCAACAACAATGTTAATTCTACAATGTGAAAGTACATGCACGAGTGTTTTAGTGAAATGTCTTAAATGTGCCAGAGAGACAAAAAACTAAAACCTGTAGCAATAGTTCAGAGCTGACCGAACAAAGTGTATTGTTGACTAACACTCCTGATACAGTTCTTGAGCTGATGGTTCAAGATACACTCATAATCTCTAGATTTCTTCAAAGAAGATGGGAGATGAAAGTGAATCAGTGATGTGAATGGCTTCAACTGAGAATGGAAAATGAAATTATGAATTAAGCCCACCATCTACATTACATAGTTCATTACAAATAAACCATATGTAAAAATGTATCAATTCACACACACGGTCAAAGAAGATATCCACTTGGTTTGAATATGTAAGGAATTTAACTACAGTTTAGATACAAAAAAGCAAGGTGAACTAAGACTCATCTGAAGCTCAGTGTTGGAGTAATTTGTTTCCTCATGCACAGGAGAAGGTAACTCAGTACTGAAACTTACCAATTTATTTTGTATATTTTTTTTTATCAATGCTACCACTGTTTACAATAGAATTGTTTTTGTTTCTGTGATGGTGCCCATTTACAGCTAGGTGGACTGGTGGGTCATCTGAGAGGT
Organism: Octopus bimaculoides; assembly: GCF_001194135.2. NCBI lineage: Eukaryota > Metazoa > Mollusca > Cephalopoda > Octopoda > Octopodidae > Octopus > Octopus bimaculoides. The sequence goes on from NC_068989.1 coordinate 85,972,133, forward strand.
AGCTATCATGGCTGTGAAAAGAATACAATGTTGGTGACAGAATATAATGTGTTGACCATCTTAATCACAACCATATTTTACACTTCCAACAAACACACAATAAGTCAAAAGTTGTAAATATTCAAAGAGAAAATCAGACATTTGATCAAAAATAGGCATTTATAAAGAAAAACCAAGCGAAATGGTAGTGTTTGTCACATTTTATTCTTTCAACAAAGAAAATCGCAGTTATATGGGGAATGGGGTGGGAGTAAGGACAAAATAATTATTATTGGAAAAAAAAAAAAGGGTGAAGTAACGTTTGTTTGAAATGTTCCCCTTAGTCTCCACTTTACTATTAATAATAAACTATGAATATTTTTTTTTTTTTTTTTTTGAGTAGATGAAAAATTCCGACAATGTATTTATGTTTGACAGCCAAGATCATAGAAGAACTGTGATTGACTGGACATGTCAAACTGGAATGAACGGCTCTCCAAGAGAGAAGAAGACCATTGATTGACAATAGATGACAGACTGTCCACGATTCCCACCCCTCCTTTAAAAAAAAAAAAGAAAAAAGAATTTTTGATATCCAAAACAGTTGGGAAAGTAGTTTTGTTCTGTTTCTTAGATTTGTTTTTAAATAGACTTTTGATAAGTTCCATCAGAGTTAAAAAAAAAAAAAAAAAACCAATGAAATCCCTAAGTTTAACCTTGCGGCAAACGGGTTTTAAAAAAAAAAGATTTGAATATCTTCAGTCATTGACAGTCAATTGGTTTTCTTTTAATATGAGGGATTCACAGCAATATTTTAAGATAACCCTCCCCAAAATCTGCAAATTTGTTTTTTAAAAAAGTACCCCGAAAAAAAAATTGAAACAAAAAAATTAAAAATTTTATATCACATGACACATGGCCTCCTGAAAAGTATTCTACACATGTAGTGTGTGTTTGCCGAGTGGGGTGAGAAGGAAGAATATAGATGTAATGGCACATGACAGTAAGAACCATTGTTCTGTATATACCAATAGGACAATGTCCTAGCTATATCAAGGAGAGGTTTTGAACTCTTTTAGTACAGACCTTCAATACAGTGTATTTGTGTGTGTGTGTGTGTGTACCCACTGAACATTGTTCCAGGAGGCCATTTAAACTCAGTAGTGTTTTCACCGTTGTTAACATATGAGACTGTTAGTTGCACCAGAACTTTGTGTCTGGTACAATTGACAGTCAATCACATAAATAGCTGTTGAACAGGCAGAAAGCAGTGACAAATGTAACAACACAAGGCCCAGCTGACACAGCTAAAAATGTCCCTGTGATACCAACTGGAAGCTAGTTTCTCTGAATAGACAGCAATGACAATGGATGAGAGGGAACAGATACTTAGCAAAGGAACGGGCAACGAGAGTTGAGGTGGTGGATATGGTGGTGGGAGGAGAGAGAGAGAGAGAGAGAGAGAAAGAAAGAAATGAATCTAGACCTCCCCAGGAATAAAATCAAGCATTCTCTATCACAGGTTTTATTTTTCCAGGTATCTGGGGAGGAAGGCATTTAAAATTATATTTTATACTTTTAATTAAATTTTGTATTACCACTGAGATATATATATATATATATATATATATATGTATGTATATTTTTAATCACCAACCTCAGGAAGCAGGGAAAGGGGACATGTTTTTCAGTTTTGTTATTGATGTAGTTGTCGGCAGTTATTCAGTTATTACATATGGATGACATATATACAACATACAAATTTATGGGAGGCGAAGGAGATATTGGAGCTAAAATCCTTATTCACTGGGTCAATAAATAATTGCAGAAGTTCCACATCCCATAATTATGCACACCTAAAGACAGTATAAAAAGGTATTTTTCTTCTTTGCTAGCTCTGGATGAAGGGTCAGTACTCATGGCCTGCCCCCACAGGCACTCTGAGTCATTTGAGATTGATGCTGTTGACATTCCACATAGACTGCAGGAAAGACATGTGCGTTCTGGGGAGGAAAGACGGGACACAGTGTCGAGTGATAAGAGGAGAGATGATTTAGTTGAGTGTTAGAGTGGCGGTGGCAGGAGACCAGCCAAATCCAAAGAGCAGAGATTACTGTAGAAGCAGTGGTAGAAAAGTGAGAGAGAGAGAGAGACAGAGACACACACAAATGGCATGTCTGTGGGATTGAGGTTGGAGCCTATCTGTGAGTGACTTCACAATGAAGTCAAATGCTCTGGGATATCTGCATCTCTAACAATGACATCCTCACAGATATAGCAGTACTCCATTGTGAGTCTCACCTAAGATTCAATAATTGTTGACAGCTTAAATATAAGGTGAAAACCAAAGGTAAAAGTCTTCCTCTTCTCCAACTGTGCTGCTGGATTTGTAACATGAAGCAAATGAGATAAATCTTAACCTGGACAAGAACACCTATTCCTATTGACAATTCGGTGGTAGGGGTTTAGCAGCCACAGTTATCTTTAAGTGAGTAGACTTCTCAAAAACAGTCCAGCTGTAGCATTCTGTCTGTTTTTAAGACATAATATACCAAAAACTGCATTATCTTATATAGACATCTAATTTGATGTGTAGAGAATGATTTGTGTGAAAATGTGACTGCTATTTATAGCAAGTTTAATCTCCATGTATAAGCCCCCTTCTTTAGGTATGTGTGAAAGGTGGTAATGTAGAAGTGTTTAGAAACATACTGAAACACTTCAAGTGGATTTCAAATTAACTACAGTCTGGTAGTTCTGTACCTTATCTATTCAGCCAGCTGAAGTTTTTAAGTATTATATAAGATGTAGTAAATATCCCCTGGTCAGGACACCAATGTTTGGAAAGTAACATTCAAATGACAACGACTTAAGTGAACTATGTAGAATATTGTGAAGTTTGTGAAGAAACAATGGAAAGAAAAAAATAAAATCCCTGCAGCAGACATGAACCAAAGAGCCACAAGTTTGTATCACAGTACTCTAAGTCATCACCATGGAGCTTGCAGCCTTTACCAAAGGGGAGGCAACTTTACATTCTCTAGATCTTAGATGTGTTCTTGATGAATTGGGTGCTGCAGGCAGTTGAAACAGTCTCCAATATTACTGTGTTCCAGCTGCCTTATGACACAACAGACTATACACATTGTTAACAGTTAAATGAGTTGGCTATGGACACAACGCAAGGGAAACGGTAAGATATAAGCTGCTAGCTCTTTTTGGATGGTTGTCCCTGTACCACTGTCAACTTGGGCCATCAGTACACTCAATTAGGAAATACTTATTAATCCATCTTTTCAGCTGAATTATCTAAGAACACCCACTTCCTTCCACCAATAATACACATCACAACATCCACTTAAACGGTAGATTCAATGAGGTCCCATATGAACAAACTCACACATAAATATATCTACATACTTATAAAAAAACCTACATACACACATACACAAAAATTATGGCTACCTCTCTTTCTCTTGCTTGATATTTAAACATTCATTAATGTGTATCCTATGTATACATGTATATACAATTGCATAAGCTTGTATATAGTGCTATGCATATTTGTGCACACAAAGCTGCAACCCTGCATCTTATACTAGCTTTAATCTGGGGAGAGAAACAAAACAACAACAAAAACTCCCAACAAAACCAAACTCCAGAAATACACTGATTGACTCAACTATTAAGAGCGTGTTGTGGCTCTTATCCCATATTTCCTGCTCTAGCAGTAAAGAGGAACAACACGAGGTTGGTGTGAATGTAAAGGTTAGTTAGGGTGAGAACCATGCATATATCTGCACCAGACATGGCTGCTTAATTATAAAAGAATTCCTGAAGACAGAAAGCAGTATAAGTTACATAATGTTATTGAGGTAGTGTCTGTGTGAGTATGGATCTATATTAGTATTGTTGTTATTATTATTATTATTATTATTATATATATATATATATATATATGTATATATATATATATATATATATATGCTAATTTCAAACAATGAGAATGAGTGCATAACACTGCATTGGTGGACAAATATTCATCATTTGTGGGTTAATAACTATTAGTAGTCTTGTTTACCCACAAATAAAGTATATATGTGTATGTATATACATATATATATATATATATATATATAAATGTACACATGTACATACACACCACTATGGTATCATTATTAGTTGTTAATCACCATTGAAACATTAATGTAAGAGGAAGTAATAAGATGGGGGTAGGG
>NC_068989.1:85976359-85979051 GCF_001194135.2 Octopus bimaculoides
TCTAGCAGTAAAGAGGAACAACACGAGGTTGGTGTGAATGTAAAGGTTAGTTAGGGTGAGAACCATGCATATATCTGCACCAGACATGGCTGCTTAATTATAAAAGAATTCCTGAAGACAGAAAGCAGTATAAGTTACATAATGTTATTGAGGTAGTGTCTGTGTGAGTATGGATCTATATTAGTATTGTTGTTATTGTTGGTGTTGAGATGAACACAAAGAGTAGATTTTTAATAAAAAAAATAAAAATAAAAAGAGAAAAAAATGAGACCCCCACCCCACCCACTTCAGGAAAAAAATTGCAGATTTAGAAGAAAAAAAAAAAAGAAATGATTGGTCAGTAGAACTCAGAGTCCGAACTTTGGTAGGATTGATCTCGTCCATCATTTAGCATCTCTCCAAGGCTGTCGGCGCTACCAGCAGTCCTTGGAAGCACTAGAGTTTGCAAAGAGAGAGAGAAAGAAAGTGATAATTAGATTAGATATGAAATATTTCAACATTCATTGCAGAAACAAATATCAAAATAGTTAAGGAGGAGATGAAAACAACAAATTTATAATAATGATCTCCCCACCTCCACTTACTTGAGGTGGAGGTGACTGGGTAAATAGATCTCCTTGTTACAGCAGGCATCCTGCAGCAAAAAATGCTTGTAATGGATCAGTTCCTGCCACATCACCACAAGAAAATCAACAACTAATTCAAGACAAACCTCAGTTTTTGAGAGCAGGTTGTAATTGATTAAAATCGACCTTGGGTTTTAAACTCAGACTGTATGACTAAACACCACAAGGTATTTTCACCAGTGCTCTACAAGTTCTGTCATAAGATTGATTGAAACAATCCACCAATAAATGTCTGGAATTTATTGACTCTTGATAGAAGAAAACGTTTTCATGGTTGGTTATTTTAAAATAGCTGACTGCAATTTAAGAATATTGTCTGATGTAAGTTATATTATTTAGAACAATTATGGCATAGATTAAAAAGTTTGGTTTAGCCACCATGGCTAAGGCCAAGCTAGAGCCCTGTCTGAAAATCAACAACTTCAAAAGAACAACCAGACAACCCTTCTCCCCAGATTTCACTGTTGAGGGGAGAAGTTTTATTGAAAGTCATGCAACAATCCATAAAAAAAACAAAAAAACAAAAACGTAACAAGCAAAGAAAATAGAATTAAAAAAAAAAAGAAAAACATCTGACAAATCAAACAAGACATTTACTGCCACAATCCAGGTAAATATTTGAAATTGCAGAACTATTCAACCCATATTAACGCAGGCAGACTAATAAAACATGCCAAACCACATTTGTTTCCTGTTGCAGTGTGTGTGCGTGTGTGTGTGTTTAGAGTGGGAGAGAAATCAGGATATGAAACAACTACACAAATTTCATAGCATTTAATCCCTTGAAGTTGGGCAGGAGTAGATCTAGGTGGTTGTGTTAAATCTGAAATTAATCTAAGCCTGAGAAATTCTTGTGCAACATCAAACAGCCTCCATACAAGAATTTGAACCAGAACCAAGAGCTGCAAACCAGCACAGGACAGTTACACATTGCAGCATCATTTCCGTAGTATCTATTTACAACTAAAAGGACTGGGGTCATTGGTCTGTATTTTCCCCCCTCACTGTACTTATTCACAGCCAGTCGGATTGAAGTAGGTCTGTTCCATAATCTTGGTCATTGCCAGCTAACTCAAGTATTTGATGTCCAGTCTTCACATTCCAATATTGAAGCTGTAACAGGTGTGTATGTGTTTGGTGTGTGCGTAGTGTGTACAGGATACACACTTTGACACTGTATACACATGATGTGTGTACATTCATACAATCGTCACCATTGTTTTAATGTTCACTTCTCCATGCTACCATGAAACAAATGAAACTTCTTGAGGCAGTCTTTCTGCAGCCAGATACCTTAGCTCTCAACCATAACTTGTTGACAAGTGAAGTGCTATTTCTCCCAATCCTTCAGACAATGAACAACTCAATGGCCACACTTCCTCAGGAGATGTAAACAAAGACAACACTGTATAGACAGGGTCACTGGTTTTTGTGTAATGTGCAAGCATCAAGCCAACAGAAAGACACAAGCACACAGGTACACATACATATATATATGACAGGCTTCCTACAGTTTCCATCTGCTGATTCCACTGACGAGCCATAGAAGACATCTGCCCACAGCATCATACAATAGGAATGATTTTGAAGCCATGTAATTGCTAAGTGAGAACTTAACCACATGGCTGAGGATGTGCTTGTGCACACAAACACACACACATAGGAGAGTATTGTAGTTTGCTTGAAGCATTGTGTATTGTTTGTGAAATATAACATGTCTTGAATGGCACAACAATGCAGAGTGGACTATAATAACTGTTATAATTTAATTATTCATAGTCTGATATAATAACAATATTTCGGAATACAAAAATTCCGCCCTCAGATATCACTAGGAATTAATCGAGTCACTGCTATAATTGGTTTTCAGTAACCATTGAAAAACCGATTATAGCAGTGACTCGATCAATTCCTAGCAATATCTGAAGAAGGAATTTTTGTATTCCAAAATATTATATCAGACTATGGATAATTAAATTACAACAGTTATTATAGTCCACTCTGCATTGTTGTGCCATTCAAGACGGATTTTATATATATATATATATATATATATATATATATAT
>NC_068989.1:85979085-85983983 GCF_001194135.2 Octopus bimaculoides
ATATCATCATCATCGTCGTTTAACGTCCGCTTTCCATGGTAGCATAGGTTGGACGATTTGACTGAGGACTGGTGAACCAGATGGCTACACCAGGCTCCAATGGTGGTTGTCTAATCCTTATGCAGAGTTTGACCACCTTCTGTACCTACACCTTAGAACCATCATGGCATCTGATGTGGCTTTTTAAACCAGACAATGTTCTGAAAAGACACCCACATAGATTGCATATCCGATTTGGACCACCAAGAGCTGCAGTTAAGTTCTGATCTTAGTGGCTCTTAAAATGTCTTTTGAGGCCTCCGTTAGATTTGCAGACCTGGCATACATGGCACTGAAAGGTGTGCACAGACATACAGGCAGAATATATAGCCAAATATTTATGCAGTAATCCACATCACACACACACAACCCTTCATAAACAAGATATACAGAGATAATGTTAAGACGCCCGACTGATTGCAATCACTTTCTACGGAGGTACTTCCTAATGAAGAAATCAACATTTACCAGGACCTGGTGAGTTGCAAGGGCTGCACTGAAGGTTATTGCTAGCTTTGACATGGTTTCTACAGCTGGATGCTCTTCATAATGCCAACTGCTTCACAGGGAGTACCGGGTGTTTTATTGGTACCAATGGTTACTGCCTTGATTGTAGACACCACAATGACAGCTTATCATAAAGAATGACTGGCTAATATGTAGACATGTTATTTTTGTAAGCAACAAAGAGCACCTATGCTGCTATGAAGCTAGAATCAAAAAAACAAAACAAATAAACCAAAAAAAAAAAAGCCAAAGAAAAAAACCCACCAACAAAAAGCATAGCATGCAGCTTAAGCAGAAAGCCAACAACATTTTATAGACAGCTCCAGAGCAGAATCAAAGTAATGTTCCTGCAATAAACCCAACACTGAACAATAGAGAAAGAGATACAAAGAGAGAAATATAAATGGTTAGTAGAATGAGTGAAGGACACGGCAGAATGGATAATTCTGTACTGAACTTGATCAAAGGAAACCTCACAGGCCCCTTAGGGGGAACTCTGTGCACGTACGTGCGCTAGGTTTGTGTATGCAATCAGCTGTGATGAATCGAAATAGAAATGCAAAATTATTTAACACTGGCGATTATTATATCAGATGTAAGATATGTTGATGAATGCATATAATATAGGTTGGTACGCCACCTTATCTAATGCTTTAATTTAGTATTCATACAGAAAAAGGAAACAAGAAAATATTTATTTCTTTATTGCCCACGGGGGGGGGGGGACACAGAAGGGACAAACAAGGACAGACAAAAAGATTAAGTCGATTACATCGACCCCAGTGCATAACTGGTACTTATTTAATTGATCCCGAAAGGATGAAAGCAAAGTCGACCTTGGCAGAATTTGAACTCAGAACGTAACGCAGACGAAATACCGCTAAGAATTTTGTCTGACATGCTAGCAATTCTGCCAAGCTTGCAGCCCAAGAAAATATTAAAGTGGTGAGGAAGGTTTACTGCAGATGACAACTTGGACTTTTTCTGCCATCAAACATCACATGTTGGCAATCCAATATCTGTGCCTATACTGTTGCTAGGCCTTGACCGTCTGGTGTGTAACACACTAACCATATATCAGAGACAGTATATCAACTACAGCATGAACATTTTCCTTATCTACGAAGGACTATGTCCATGGTGTATATCTATGGTGTAAAGAGAGTTCTGGTGATTTAAGTGAACGATGGTCATTGCCAGTACCATGTAAGACACACCCAGTTCACTCTGTAAAGTGGTTGGTGCTTGGAAGGGTATCCAGCCACAGAAGCTAAGCCAAATGGATGACTGAAATGAGGTGCAGCTTACCAGTTCCAGTCAAACCATCTAACCCATGCCAGCATGGAAAACAGATGCTAAACGATGATAATGATATATAAAATCATCATTTAATGTTCGCTTTCCATGCCTGCATGGAACAGATGAGATTTGCTGAGACAGATTTTCTATGGCTGGGTGCTCTTCCTGTTGTCAACCCTCACCTGTTTCCAAGCAGGGTAATATTTCCCACGTGGCCAGACATATTTTTCATGGAAGACTGGAAACAAACAATATGCTTGTTTATAGCCATCACATGATGTCAAGACAAGGGTATACACAAGCATCCACACACAATATAATATAATATATTAATTACAAACAAGAACACAGTATTTCGCTTTGCAACCACAATATACTAGAGTATATTAAAGGTTTACAAGTGAATATCATGTCCTACTTCTTGTGTTAGCAGTGCAATATTTTCAGTTTTAAGTGATAAACTAAAAATTTTCTACAGATTTCAGAGTCAGCACTTTAAGTTATGATGTTTTGTATACCATATGCTTAGACACACATGTGCACACATGCACACACACACACACACAGCAGGCTTCTTTCAGTTCCGTCTACCAAATCCACTCACAAGGCTTTAGTCAACTTGGGGCTATAGTTGAAGATACTTGCTGAAGGTGCCATGCAGTGGAACTGGACCTGGAAGAATGTGACTGGGAAGCAAATTTGTTGAATATTGGTTTCAAATTTTGGCACAAGGCCAGCAATTTCAAGGGAGAGATTAAGTTGATGACATCAACCCCAGTGTTTCACTGGTACTTATTTTATCAACCCCGAAAGGATGAAAGGTAAAGTCGACCTCGGGAGAATTTTAATTCAGAATGTAAAGATGGACAAAATGCCACAAAGCATTTTACCTGGCATGGTAACGATTCTGCCCGTTCCACCACCTTAACTGGCACTCCAGTGGTTACAGCGACGAGCGTTCCAGTTGATGCAATCAACAGAACAGCCTGCTTGTGAAATTAACGTGAAAGTGGCTGAGCACTCTACAGACACGCATACCCTTAATGTAGTTCTCAGGGAGATTCAGCATGACACAGAATGTGACAAAGCTGGCCCTTTGAAGTACAAGTACGACTCATTTTTGCTGGCTGAGTGGACTGGAATAATGTGAAATAAAGTGCCTTGTTCAAGGACACAACATGCTGCCTTATGATCGCCTTAAACTTGATGTTGATGGCAAAAATAATGCAGAAGACAAAGTGTAATTATTTGTTGAATTTTCAATGAGTGTACCTCATTGCTTCCACCAAAGGCATCATATAAACCCTGTTTTGAATCCCCAATTAGAACAAAGGTCCTGATGCCTGGGGGAAAAAAAAATAAAAGTAGTAAACGTATCAATTTGAGTGGAATGGAGGGTGAAACATTGCTGTAGGACTCAATACTCAACACACAGAAGCCAGGATTGTGAGTTGAATACCTTGTGCTAAGCAGAAAGGCCTGAAGCATGAGGCAAGGTATTTTCTAGGGAGAAACCGTCAAATAATATCAATCCCAATAACCTGACTGTAATTTAATTTTAACAACATGAGAAGGATGAAAGGTAAAGACATATTCAAAAGCACTAGAAATAAACTCTAACACTCAAACGGTTCTGCCAATCAAATAATCATAATAACAATAATAATAAAGAGTACTCAGAGAGCACAAACCTCCGCCAAGGCAACACCAACGTCCTCTCAACGAATAGCTAGAGGTGATTTTTAAAATGAGAATATCTGAAATAAACTTGACTGGTTTCACAAATGAGAATACTAAAAAGGAACCCGACTGCTCTCAAAGGTTAAGTAAAAAAAAAAAAAAAAGGAATCCTGAATCCTTGTCTGGTACCAGATCAATCACAAAATCTAATAAGTTTGTGCCAGTCACGAGGCCAAACATCTCTGAAAGTTTCATTCAAATCCATCCAGCAGTTCTTGAGATATCTTGTCTACGGACAAACAAACAAACACAACTGAAAACAATATCTCCACCTTCGCTAAGGCGGAGGTAATGATAATGATAATGACCATCAAAAGTAGGTTTCTACAGATTAGATTCACCAGGAACATAATGTGGTAAGTATATATGTATATAAATAGGACATCACATGGGACAAGATGATGAGGTGGGGGTGTCTGTCTGTGGCCAATCAGTCCAACGCATACTCAGAAGGCTCAGAGGAAGGTCAGGTATGGATGGTCTGTCATGGCTGAAGGCAAGGAGCTGGTTCTGGACTACTGTTTTCTTTGTGCCCTGCAATCCTGTTCTGTTTGTAGGAGGTGGTACCTCTGTTGGTGCAGTTTCGCCAGGCAGAGCAGTCTTGTACTTGCATTTCCCAAGCGTTGGGCAAACTGTTGGTTAAATATTAGGATGGCAACAGAGAGGTGAAAGATATAATGTAGTTGAGACATGTCTCAGAAGGAAGACTGTCCTAAATCCCACCATGGGTTATCAAAGTGCAGAGTGTGTGTGTTTAGGCCACAAATGGGTGCAGTGAAGATGACGGTGTAGATACAGTGCAGAGCAGAGTGTGCACGAAAGTGGTTTACAACAACAAAGATAGAAGTTTTGAGTGCGTGTCACAGAATATCTACAGATGAATAAGGGATGAGTGGTAGGAGACCAGAATGAGTGACATGGACATGATAAACGAGTGCAATATGGAGTAGAGTGAGGGAGGGGAGTGATGAATAAAACAGGTGAAACTCTTAGCACCTTCACTCACTGTCGCCGCTGAATGAAGGTGGTAAGAGTGAGTGAAACATTGAGTAGAGATGGAAAGGAGGAAAACTTGAAATTAATAAAGATAATTCATAAACACCATCAAAATAAATCCACCTTGTGTGTGGCCCTCATAAAAGAGCAGCTCTCCACTGAAGAAGGGCAGCCTTTTATCTAGTAACAAGTATGAAGGGTTTGCAAGCAGAATCACAGCCCCTCTGTAGAGTCAGAAGTTTTTATTTTTTAAAAAAAGAAGTGGAAGGGGGGGGGAGGATGTCTGGGATTGATAGTTGCTGTTGTGACATGTGGAT
>NC_068989.1:85983993-85992315 GCF_001194135.2 Octopus bimaculoides
GATGTCTGGGATTGATAGTTGCTGTTGTGACATGTGGATGTTTGCATGTGTGGGTGTGGATGTGTGTATGCATGTTGATGTGCACGTGTGTGCATATGTGGGTGAACATTGTGTGTGTGTTTGTGGGAGAGTCAATGTGGATGTGTGGACGTGTGTGTGCATCCATGTACAATGTGTACGTGCATGTGTTAGTGTGCAGACACAGCAACATGTACACAGTTGTGTAGTAATGTATATATATATACTGTGTACACAGTAAGGATGAGGAGGAGGAAGAGGACAACAGAAAGAGAGAGAGTGTTTGTGTGTGTGTGTGTGCAGTAGGAGAGTGGGGAGGGAGAGAGAGAGAGAGAGATGACAAAATACACACTTGCCTACTATGGAGGGTTGGTTACCCTCTTTCCTGGATGTGGGTGAACGGTGAGTAAAAAGCAAATATATAATAATAATGATAATAATAATAGAAATAATAATAATAATAAAAAAGCAGTAGACAATAAATCTGAAATTATACATATGATAATTAACTAATTAGCAGTGTAGTAATGGGTGTATAGCTTATATTCACAGTACACACACACACACACACACACACACACACACACACACACATATATATATATATATATATATATATATACACACACACAGATACAGGAATTCATGCACACATACATGCATAGATTCTATTGTGGGTCGGCATCCACACAAATGCATGATCATGTTTGTTGGATTGGCCGTTATAAAAATGTCACTGAGAAAGTGTCCCCCTCTGAGGGGGGGGGAAGGAGAGGAATGTATAGAGCCTGTGTAAGGGTGGGAGTGAAAGTGGGAGGGTCAATAATAGCAGTGAATGGAAGAAGCGAGTCATTTCTACCTTTAAGTCAATCATTGAAAGGTTGAGGACACAAAAGTTGTGGGTACACAAAAATTGCTGTGATTTAATAACTATTTGGTTGTAACAGGAGAACGGCACCTGGTCGTAACCGGGGAACGACACCTGGTACTAACAGAGAGTGGCACCTGGTTGTAAGAATTGTAAACATATTTGGTTGAAAGAAGAATGGTTTTGTGTGAAAAAGGTAAACATGGCCACTTTCTAACAGTGTGTAAGAGGTACTATTTCATAGTGAAGTATCTGTTGTTAGGAAATCAATGGTTTAGATGTAACAGATAAACAGAGTAGCTAATAGTTTGAGAAAACTGAATCAGTAATGAAAGACTGTTTCAAAGGTAAATGACGAGACTCATGGGGGGAGCTATTTTTAGTAGTGATAAACCAAAGAAGAACTGCAATGGCATGGTCATAGCTATCTTAGAAACTGGTGTCTTAAAGATGATGCAATGGAAAATGAGACTGTGTTGTGAATCTGTCCAATGCAGAAAAGCATATGCGAAACATATTATGAAATACATATAGTGCGCGCGCGCGTGTGTGTGTGTGTGTGTTAAAATATATTTTATATAGTGCAAGCATTATCTGATATAGAACTCAATACATCCAGTAGAGTGGATACGCAGTAGTGAGTTGCCCAACTTGAGGCAAGACTCAAAGTAAACTGTCAACCGTTTATATAATACAATACATACATACATTCATTGCATACTTACATGCATATACAAGTGTGTCTGTGTGTCTGTGTGTTTTGCATGATATTCAAAATACTTTTTTCCTTGGACATAGTTATGATTGAATAATTTTTAATTTCTTGTTGCATTCTCAATGAGAGATACTGAAGATATGCATAAATATATGTACAGGCTTGTACATACCCTTATATCATCATCATCATTTAATGTCATTTTCCAAGCTGGCATAGACTTAGACAGTTTGACAGGAGCTGGGAAGCCGCTGAGAGCAACAACAGGCTCCAATTGTCTGTTTTGGCATGATTTCTATGGTTGGATGCCCTTCCTAATGCCAACCACTTTACAGAATGTACTGAGTACTTTTCATGTGGCACCATAAAAAAGTATCCATGCTATATTATATATATATATATATATATATATATAGTACCAAACATACATGCGTGCACACATACACTAACTTATATGTACACCCAGGCCATACACATACATGCTACAAAAACATGCATATATCTGTAAAATATATACATATGTAATATAGATCATATGAATGGATCTTTGATTTTGATGATTGCCTGATTGATTGCTCAGTCCAAAGGAACTGCTACTTGATTGTATAAGTGGTAGAGTATTCCATAGCCACATGTACCATTAAAGTAATAATCAAGTGGAAAATTAGTATAACTGTATGTAAATAGTTGTGTATTCCACAGTCAGAATCATTGATACAATGGCTGGCCCACAAATCACCAGGGCAGTATCTATCTGCCCAATTTTACGTAAAAGGTTTACAACCCCCTGATGCTATGGTAGATGACACTTACCCAAGGTGCCATGTGGTGGGATCGAACCAGACACTTTAGCATTGGGAAGTGATCTTAACTACAACCACATAGCCATGCACCCATATGCATAGAATAAACAAAAACAAAGAAAATACAACCCATACATGCAAAACATACATACTATAGGCACAATATGAGTGCATGTGTGTGTATGTATGCATGTGTGTATACACATGCATATATAGTGTAATGCACTTGATAAAAAAAACTGCAACGAACTTGCCATGAGGAGAGGAAAATCAATGAGTCACAGCAGAGTTTTATATTGTTTAAGTTTAAGAAAAATCTGGCTGCACCTAAGAGGATGTAAAACTCTGCTATCTTCCATTAATTTCTTATCTTTTACCCCGAAGAAGAATTGGGTACAAAATGTTGGATTTTCTACTCCTCACAGCAAGTTCACCGTATTCTTTTTATCGATTGCACCACATAATGTAAGTCTTGCCAATGCAAAACACCAACCTTATATAATATTTTAACATCCACTTTTTTCCATCATGGGCCAAACAATTCCTTGAAGTGGATTGTAAATTTTCTATGGCTGGACACTCTGCCTGTTACCAATCCTCATGTTTTTCCCAAGAGAAGTATTATTTTCCCCATGGGCAAACATGCTTTTTTCATGGTTGATTGGAAATGAATCATGCTATGTCAAGACAATGGGACACACCACACACCCACAACAGGCTTCTTTCAGTTTCTAGGTGGAACATAAATAAGGTCCTGCTTCTGTCATTGCACACACACACACACACACACGCTGTACATGCATGATATATACACACATCACACAATATTTATTAAAGAATCAGTTTTCATTTACAAACAAAAAGAAAGAAAATCATTGAGCTTGTTGGTAGTATAGGTGCGTAGATGAGATGTACACTACATAGGTATCGGTGATGTGTACAGTACTTCTAGGTGTGTGGTCTTAGTGTGTATTCACTGGAGATTCTTGACAAAAAAGGAAAGTGATGAGTTGCCATACCCCAAGGGGAACTTCAATGGTGCATTGATGTCTGTGAATTTAACAGTTTGTATATGTTAGATCTATTGGATTGGAGCGGATTGCCTATGTTCCATTGTCAATAGGACGAATGGCTCAGCAGGTTCTCTTCACCAACTGCATTTTGATGTGAAGGCTATGAATTTGAACTCAAGATCATACTGGTTTGATAAGTCTACTCTATCCCAATGCTTTGACAGAAGGGAGCAGTTTTTTTTATACTCTGACCCAGAAGTAGTTAAATCAATTACATCAACCCACCCCTCCCTCAGTGTTCAACTGGTACTTATTCTATCAACCCTGAAAGGATGAAAGGCAAAGTCAACCTTGGGAGAATTTTAACTTAGAACGTAAAGACGAATGAAATACTGCTAAGCATTTTGCCCAGTGTCCTAACACTTCTGCCAGCTTTATATATATATATATATATACACACACACACACATACTTATGTGTGTGTGCATGTGTGTTAGATATATTAAAAAATATAAAATCACCAATTTGTCCAGTATAGACACAGAGATATAGGCTGGCAGTCTATCACCATATGAAAGGCCACAGCATGGATATATTAAAAAAACAGAAAAAGATTAAGATGTATATTTAATACTTTTATATTTTAAAAAAGATCACCATCGGGGGTGACTAAAGAATCATTCACTACAATAACTAATTTCAAAGAAAATTAGAATGTAATGGAGTAAGTCCTATTTTCATCATTGGTTTTATGGCTGGACACCCTTCCCTATGCCAACCCTTTTAGCTTCCTCTTACAACAAACATGGGAACAGTGTATCTTGTCTAAAATCAGAGATACACACTTTTTAGCAGTAGTGTAATATACAATACAGCTACAGAATTACACATATTGATAGAAGAACAAGTCTATCATCAATAAATATAACAATCACTTTAATAACAATAATGTAAAAGTTAGTTATAGCTGCATGGAAAGCATCGCAATTAAAATATTTCACTGTAACAGAAAATAACAGAACAAGGAACACACTGAACCAATCAACAAAAGTTCAATTTCAGCAACATCGTGGTATATCCACTTAATGACAAATGTCCCCAAAACACCTTAGCATATAAAACTAAAAGTACATCCTCAGATGGTACCAAAGCACTATATAAGGCTAATAGAGAGCATATAAAAAAAAAGGGCCATAGCAACATTCTTATTACTTAAGATATAGAGAACATATATTCTATCTCTCAAATCCAGTACATCTGGAAAGTGAGAATAGAGATGACATCACTCCATAATTTAGTCCATAGTTGAGACTGCAAAAGCCATATTTTAACAAACCCTTTCCCACATAAAAAAAAAAGAAAAAGATATAATGTAATATTCTGTTGCAACTTGTCAAAATGTTATATGATAAAATAAGAGTTGGTCTCAAAATGCAGACATAACAGATATTTATTAAAGACTTGACAGACTACCACCCACACAAGCCAAGAGGATCATCAAAACAACACCCTATACCGACATAGTAGTAATTCCTCCATCAGACATTGTCCACCAATAACTATATTAAGGAGAAAAACAAAAGATAAATCATTTCTATACAGAACTCCTCTCAACTGTTAAACAAAGCACCATTTATTCAATTGAAATGGCCCCAACTTTTGGTTCATTTGTCTCGTTTCAAAGCCCTGACCTCTTCATTCATCTCTTTGTTGCTTGAAATAAATGGACCAGAGATGAGAAACTCAGAGGAGGGATGAAATGAATTTTCAGCTTCAACCAAACAAACTATCACTTGTATTGAGTACATTTTCTTCTGTTTGTTTGTCCAAACACACACACATCTCTCTATCTGTCTACCTCAATCTCTATATCTATTGATCTAATCTATCTCCATGAGAGAGGCATACACATCTAATATGTATATATATAAAAGTATCATATGCACATCACATATAGTTCTCTACATGAAAAGTGAAAGGGGGGGAGAGAGAGAGAGAGAGAGAGATAGAAAGATGGAAAGAGACAATACACGAAGCAGTGTGTTTGGTCAAAGGACCTCTACAAGGCAGAAGAAAGAGGAAGAATCAGGGGCCACACTACAACTACGTTATATAGATTAGTTATAAGCCAGAACGAGCCAGGACTGACCACATGCATGCAAGTTATGGGATGGGGTGGGACAAACTGAAATACCACTGTTGCCTTGACAACGGTGATGGTAGCATGTTTGAAGTTGGAAGAGGTGGGAGTAATGGCCAGACCGGCTCTGAGAATTAGTCAGAATTAAATATAAAGAACATATGTATATAAGTATTTATATGTGTATATATATATGTGTATATTACATTGGTTTCAGATGTTCATCATCATCATCAACGTCATCATCATCATCACCGGAGGGTGAATTCTCTGAAAATATTACAACAGGAGCAATAAATTGTCAACGGACAAAGTTTGTGGGCAGCAGACCAGAGGGTGGAGGGCATTGTTTTGAAACGTCCACCTCTGAAGTATGCTCACCCTTCGTAATAATCACACTTAAGCAGTAGCCACACTCAAGGAAAGCCACTCTTATCTGGACACTCCATCATACAGTCATTAATCAACCTGGTTGGAGAGCTTAGACAGATAATTAGGTTAATTCCAGTGTCTGTCTTGTCTTTGTTTATTTCAATGATTCTGGAAATACGAGAAACAAAGTACACCTCGACGGGATTCAAACTTGGAACACTGAAGCTTAAAATGAAAGCCAAAGGAATAATTTAGTACAGAGTGTTACAGTTAATGTTATGCCCTCTCACCTTGGACGACACAATCTGTAATGAAATGAGAGAAGGGGGTTAATTGTCAGAGAGAATTGAATTAATGTATTGGGATTTGCTAACCATCTTCAATATTGCCTCCACACTGATGTGACTTGGAAGAAGAATCTGTAAAGCAGCAGGTTTTCATGTGTTGAACCTGTTATTTAATCTGTGATGATATCTCACATCATCTTTACCCCTAATTGCATAAACAATGCAATACCAAACACACGGCAATACACCACCTGATGGGTTAACGTGTTTTTATAGTTATATGCCCATAATAACAAAGTTGTCTCACAGTTGTATTGAATGTAATGAAGCACTTAAACATTGTCATTTAATTCTCTCATACGTTTTTTTTTTTTTTTTAGTAGTTGGTTGGGCCTGAAGGAAGGGCTGTGCCCATGACTTTCACAGACCCTGTGAGATCAGTGAAACTGTTGTCATGTATACTCAGCTTGAATTCTTGGAAGTTGATAGTTGCAGGAAAGGAATTCCAGATGGCTGATGTCCTGTTGACAACGAACTGGGTGTAGTAGTTAAAGTGATGCTTGGTAGGATGGACACAATATGAGTGATGATAGGAGGAGAGCTGAGTGAGCCAGGATGGTTTAAATGGGAGTGGTATGTGCCCAACCAGTTCTGAGAAACAGAGGGCACCATAGTGAAAGTACAAAGTGGGGAGATAGCTTATCTGTGGACCAGAGATTGGAGTGTATTTGCGAACAACTTCATTTTACACACACCACATACAGTCCTCTATACACGGCCCATAATCCACGACTGTAACCCATCACATATTACATACATCACATACAAACCTCAATAAAAACCATGTTTCACTACCATGCACCACATGTAGTCCTCTACATTCACTGTCCATGTTTCACTCTCATCACCCATCTTACACACACCAAATGGAAACTGATAAAAGCAATCATGCATGGAACACTGACAACAGAAGGGTGCAATGCAGTGGAACAAAGCTGTGTGAGGGAGGGTTCCTACAATACCGACAGTACAACATCGACAACAACAGTAGCAACATCAATATCTATTGATAAAGAAATGGAATTGAGCTTCTAAGAGACAACTACCACACACATACACACACACACACCGACACTCACATACATGCAATAGCTGTTAGGTTTCATCCACAGTAGAGATGTTTCGTGTACGCTGACATCAAGGACACTCACCTAGACTGGAACGGTTGATTCTGTAAGTGGAATTGTTGTGGAAAGGCATCATGTGGTTGAGGATAATGGAGAGACAGTCTGCCACCTGGCTGTTTGGAGCACAGGCCAAAGCTGGGGTGTAACCTGGTAATAAAGAAAACAATAATGATGGACGTGGTTTTAGTATTTATGTCACCGTTTGGCCACAGTAACTGGCAGGACCTTCAGTTGCCAATACAGTATCTCTTGTTCATCGTGTTAGTTGTTGAATAGGTTATCATCAAGGCTTTTACCTTGCCTGTTTGTACATGTTTATTTTTTTTTTCTGAGGATGGTGGATTTATGCTATGATGTAATCTATGAATGCATCAATAAAATGCTACCAAAACAGCTCTAATTCCAATGGCTGAAGACTAGCCTCACGCTTGAAACTAGAAGTACTAAAGGAATTTGAATCAAACTGTTTGATCCATACATGTAACTCCCAATAAATGTGTTGAGAGCCCTTCTTTTGTTTGTCTGCTCACGCACATATATATCTACCTAACAACCCTTACCATTTATTTTTACTGTTTTGTTCTTACTATTCTGTTTTTGTTATCACTTTAAACCTCTGCAAATCCCAAATTTTATTTAATTTGCTTTGCAGGAACAACTGTTTTAATGAAGTCACGTCTTGTTCCAGCATTCGAAACACGGAGTAGATAAAACAGGGGACAACTGACGAAGGGATTGTTCTTTATGTTGCCTGTCTCGTTTCTCTATTTGTTTCTTTCATCATTCAAAAAAAAGTTATTTTCCATGGTTTTGTTTTTATGTTCTCGTTTTTCATTTTGTTCATATATGTACCCATATATGCATGTATATATGCATATATATGTAGGTATGTACATATATGTATATATGCATATATATA
>NC_068989.1:85992508-85993177 GCF_001194135.2 Octopus bimaculoides
ATATACATACATACATACATATGCGAAAGAGTGGTGAAAAGTTCCTGGCATTGAGTAAAAGAAAGCACAGAGGATCAGTTAATTGTGATTTTATTCAACATATTCTCCTCTCAGATTCACACACTTATTGCAGTGGTCCTTCAGTTTTTCTAAGCCCTGTAAAAAACCCCAGAAGGTTGGACCTCCAACCAGGCCTTTTGCTATACCTTTAAAACCAGGAACTTTTCAACACTCCCTTGTGTGTGTGTGTGTGTGTGTGTGTGTGTGTGTATGCACATATTTGCGGTATACTACCAACAAATGACAATGGTTGTTTTACCTGGCTGTTAACTCAATGTTAGGATACCCAGCCAGACTCTAGATTCTAATGAATCTTGTAACTATTCTATCTATCTATATGTGAAGATGCAAATGTAGTGCAGGTGCCTGATGTGCGTGTGTGTGTGTACTTACCACTTTCATCTAATGCCATCACACTGGAACCTTTCAATAGTAATTCTCTAACAATGGCCACTAACCCATTCCGGGCAGCAATGTGTAAAGGTCTGGAACAAAGCAAAAAGGAAACGTCAGTGTCTGAGAGTTCAAAAGTGGTGGATAGTCTTTACAATCAGGCATTCAATATTGTGCAGAGAAACCATAACGGCCATGACCAAGTCCACCCTGCCC
>NC_068989.1:85993242-85998849 GCF_001194135.2 Octopus bimaculoides
ACTATGTCCAGTCTGTCACACAGCAGTTCATTACTGCATATCAGAATGTTGCATTTTCATAGACAAGGGGACAATGAGATGGGGTGGGGTGGGGTGGGGAGTAGGATTCATTGGATACCTACCTAACACTTGACGTGATAAAGACATTTCTCTATTCCTTTTATTATGCTCAGTCTATCTACCTAGCTGTAAAGAGGCCTTGTCAGGAATTTGATTGCAAGATTAGAATAGATGATACACCATAATCAACTTGTGTCTTGTGTCTCAGTAGCTGAGGGATGTAGAGATGCACTCGGCTGACAGTATTGACACGACTGACAGTATTGACACACACAGATTTGACAATGTTGCAGTATTTCGTCTGTCTTTTACGTTCTGAGTTCAAACTCTGCCAAGGTCGACTTTGCCTTTTGTCCTTTCGGGGCCGATTAAATAAGTACCAGTTAAGTACTGGGGGTCGATGTAATTGACTTAATCCCTTTGTCTGTCCTTGTTTGTTCCCTCTCTGTTTAGCCCTCCGTGGGCAATAAAGAAATAAATATTGAGAGAGTTGATGCTGTTGAGACACACATAAACACAGTTGGTAGTGTTGACATACACAGCTGACAGTATTGACATACACACACACACACACACACACAATACTTACATCTTCAGTTCAGAGTTGGCAATATTTACAGTCGTGGAGTCATTTATTTTCTTTAACAGTTGCATAGCAACATGGGCATGGTGCTGTAAAGAGAGGAAGAGAGAGAGAGAGTAATATATTTAACTGCAGAGAAACACACAAAGACGAAGAAAGAAAGAGAAAGAGTAGTATGTAAACCTTACATTTATACAAGCATGGTGGAGGGGGGTATTTTTGTCATCGTCCACCAAAGACAGATCAGCACCGTTTTCCAACAGCAGTTCTGTAAAAGAAGAAAGATTAATCAGTGCCTAAGCAAGTTATATATAGATCACTGCTGAGTGTGGTCAGTTGTATATCAAAGACCACTGGTCAATGTTGACATTGATAGTAGATAATTGTAGTTAGCTGTTACAGTTAAGCAGTGACCATGGACAACATTGGCTGTGAGGTAAGAAGTTTGCTTCCCAATCACATGGTGCTGGGTTCAGTACCATTGTGTGGCACCTTGGGCAAGTGCTTTTTACCATAGCCCTAGGTCAACTAAAGCCTTACTAATGGATTTGGTAGATGGAAAGATGCTAGTTGCATGTAAGAACCGCTTCCTTGCCTTGACATCACATAATAATTGTAAATGAATGCCACTGTTGTGCAAGCGGTGTTGTTCATTACCAAAGCTTGTGCAAAAACATGTCTGGTCAAGGGGAAATATTATCATACTTGGAAACAGGTGAGGGTTGCTGATAGGAAGGGCAACTGACCATAGAAAATCCTCCTCAACAAATCCTGTCCAACCTACGTGAACATGGAAAAGTAGACGTTAAAATGATGACAATGATGATGAAGTACAGTCTAGTGAACATTGTAAATAAAATCTGAGATAATACAGCAGCCATCCAGTATTAGTACAACAGAATGGTCAGTGCTGATGCCACGTAAAAAGCATCCAGTCCACACTCTAAAGTGGTCGGCATTTGGAAGGGCATCCAGCAGTAAAAACCACATCAAAACTGACCTCGCCTGTGCTTGTGCTACATAAAAAGCACTCAGTCCACTTTGCTGTGGTTGGAGGGTTGGTGTTAGGAAGGGCAACCAAGAATAAAAACCCTGCCAAAACAAACACAGAAGTCTGGTGCAGGCTTCTGTTAAACCATCCAACTCATGCCAGCATGGAAGGCAGACATAAAACGATGATGATGATGGTCAGCATGAAATGGTAATGTATTAAAGAAACCTTTTAGTGGTCAGTATAAACTATATAAATGTATTTATGATCACTTAGGGATAATGATTGATATGGGCGTCACTGGATTGCACCTTACAATGGTCAGTGTGTTGGACACTGTTACAACTTTTGTGCTAATGGTGTTATACGATCATCTTATGGCAAGTTTAGTGGGTAAATGATATCATGTGACCTACCTACTACCGTTGAGTGACCGTTGGCTGCAGCTAGTGTTATCGGTGTCCGTCCCATCCGATCAGAACAGTTGCAATCAGCACCGTGGTTCAACAATATCTGCATGCATTCATAATGGTTACCAAACGCAGCCGCATGTAACGGTGTTCTGAAACAAAATAGTATGGGCATCAGTGTGTGAGTGTGTGCATGTATATACTGTAAATCTGTATTTTTTACCCAAAATTTAAAGGTCAAAATCCCTAGTGCGTACTATATACGAGGTTAAAAATGAAAAATATTTTCTAAGCAATGTCTCTATTTGCTGTCCGGCAATGTTTATTCAGACACATTTTGTGATGTCGGGTGCGAAAATAGCTTAAGCTAATACCTTAAGCTATATTTAATTTTCACTGACATCATTACTGTTATTTCTTTATTTTCTGCAAACAAACTGCACAAAAAAGCTACACGTTTGCATTATGTTATATATACAATAATAATAAAGGACGTTACCGTATATATGTTTACAAACCAAGGACGTTATATAGACCTCCTTGACTCAAGTTAGAGAAAGGGTGCGTATTATACACAAGGTTTAGGTTTTTCAGAGGTATAGCCCCCTAAAAATCCCCTGCGTATTATACTCAAGGGCGGACTATACTCGAGGATTTACGGTATATATGCATGGATTGGTCTAACCCATGCCATGATGATGATATGCACATACACACATACATATGTATATGTATGTGTGTGCATATGGTGGCTGTCCATTCCTTGCAGAGTTTGAACTCTTCTTGTATCTATAATTGTGCTTTCCTTTTGTGAGATTTTAAATGACCTTTGAGCCCTGAAAGGCAGTTAAGAAAGAGCTGATCACAAAATACTGCACCAATGTCTCATTTCAGAACTGGCTCCACTTTCTGCTTGTTTGTTATGAAGGTTCAAGTGCCACCTCAATCCTCCATGTGACAGACATTGCAAACACACACACACACACACATGCAGAATCATTATCCCTGCAGCCATTGTCATCACCATATGACAATGCAACATGAGACACTCCTTGTCTGAAATAATATGCGAATTTTCTCAAATCTCACTTCACTGTCTTTAGAAAAAAAAGAGATGTTAGATAATGGAGTTCTAGATGCATAAAAAGGCAAGATGGTCACAGCTGGACTGCCTTGATTAAGACTAAACAATTTTGAGCTCCTTAATACTGGGGACAAGAGCACAATGTGAAAAGAGGGATAATATCCATACATTGTAGGAGATGGACAACACCACAGTGTAGGATGGGGACAACATTTCTTAAAAGACCTCACTAAAATTAAAAAAAAAAAAAGGAAAAAATAACCACAACGAAGTTAGGGGAAAACGTGAAGTGAGCTCAATCTTAGTTACCTGCCCTTGGAATCTGTCGCTTTCACAATGTCGTCTCCCAACTTTTCTATCAAAATTTCCACACAAGATTCATTACCATTTATGCTGCAAAGAGATAATAATAATAATAACAATAGTAATAATAATAATAACAATAATAACAATAATAACAATAATAATAATAATAATAATGATAATAACAATGGTATTCTTATTTTAATTTTGACTCTATATCTTCAGCAGGAGTTACCTCAATCCTTTCTATATTAACCAAAATGAAGTAGATTGACAAAATTATTTTTTGAACCAGTTGAAGACACACAAGATGCTATTGATTCTGCCAGCTCACCGCCTTAATAATATTTTTTTCTCCTCTAAGCACAAGGCCTGAAATTTTGGGGGAGGGGGACAGTCGATTAGATTGATCTCAGTATGCAACTGGTACTTAATTTATCGATCCCGAAAGGATGAAAGGCATATTTGACCTTGGCGGAATTTGAACTCAGAATGTAAAGTCAGATGAAATACCGCTAAGCATTTCACCTGGTGTGCTAGCGATTCTGCCAGCCTTAATAATAATAATAAATGCCCTGATGCAATACCAGGCAGTGGCTCTCATGGCTTCTGATCTCAACTAACAGGAAGTGTTAACATGTACATGTTTTGTCTTTAAAAAATAGGCTGCAGCAAATATTCTCTATACAAAAGATTTGCTTGTCAGTTGCTTGATCTTAACCAGTAGAGCATGTCCCTCAGTGGCTGACAATGTGCATCTCTGATCACAAGCAGGAGTAGTTGGGGTGCACCATAGCCATGTGACTAATTTGGGGTTTGACTAATTCTCCCTTGGAAACATGGGGGTTTCATTTATCATTCTTAAACAACACATACTTAGGGACCTTTTGAGTGGGATGGGCTACTTGACCTGAAAAAAAAATCTAACTGGGCCCCACCTGCAAGGTCATGCACTGCTTATCTTGATATATGTTACACACATATGGTTGTGATGCACATGTCTGGTGCAGCCTTATCAGATGGGGAGTCATCTGAATCCATTCAGCAGTTTTTGAGATATCTTGTCCATTGACAAACAAACAAACATGACTGAAAACAATAGCTCGGCCTTCACTAAGGCAGAGGTAATAATAGTTACAGAATGTATGGGAGGAAAGTGATTAGAGAATTTACTTACACAGCACAATGAAGGGGAGTAAATAAGGTTTTACTCTGTGTCATCTTATGTTCAAGTAGAAGTTCTATACAACTGTCATGTCCTGCAACAGATATAATAATAATAATATAGAAGTAAGGGGAGTGTTGGAGGTGGTGGTTGGGGATAGTGGTGTAGTGCCATGGTGGAGAGGGCCAAGGGTGTTGTGGTTGTGGTATGGGGTAGTGCTGTTATGCTGGTGTGAGTGGTGATGATGGAGGTTAGCTGAAATATATGTACAACAATATACGTACAACAAGTACCTTATTTCTCAGACCATGTCAACTTGTGTACCAGAAAATGTAGTATGTATTTAAGGGAGAAATGTGTACCAGGACTATGTTTAGTTCCCTGTTGACTACCATCATCACCATGATATTGAAGACCAGCACCACCACCACCACCACCACTACCACCAACAACATTAGGTTATACTTACCATTGTAGCAGGCCCAATGGAGTGGTGTGAAACCTTTATTGTCTTCTTGGTCTCCCATAATTCCAATCTGAAACAATTACAAATATATAGTATGTATACAATATATATATACACATGCACTCACACACAAAACATGTTTGGGTGCATTTGAATGTGATAAAACCTTCCACTGCAGAAATAGTCCTGAGAGAAAAATCTTCCCCTTAGACATAAATGTGTGAAGATACATTTTGGGTTGTGAATGACATCATTATATCATAGGATTTGTGCATTTCTGCATCTTTTCACTTTGTGCTACAATCTAATGATGTCAGTTGCAGCTCAAAATATAACCTGACACATGTTGTCTAAGAGGAGAATTTTCTTCTAGGACTATGTTCACAGGGAAGGGACTTATCATGACTGAATGCATTCAAACATGTTACATATGGCTTTACACAAATATATTTTATTCAATGGAACTTTGTGTGACAGTATGTATGTATGTATATATATATATATATATATATATATATACACACACAATTTAAAAATAGAATAAA
>NC_068989.1:85998859-85999161 GCF_001194135.2 Octopus bimaculoides
ACACACACAATTTAAAAATAGAATAAAGTCTTTATAAGAATTTATCAAGTAGTTAGCATGAAAAACCTCATATGGGAAAAATTTACTAATTATTCACTCTGTGTGTGTATACATACCTATCTATCTACCTATATGTGTGTTCTCGTCTACGTTTGTTTGCAATGTCCTGTACCCAGATATGCACCTATACATACAGGTGGATGTCGGTATGCACATACCTGTACGTATATATGCATATACTCATTTACTTTTGTTTTTACATGATTGAACGCAGCGTCTCACAAAAATTGTAAGTAGTTTTC
>NC_068989.1:85999906-86004458 GCF_001194135.2 Octopus bimaculoides
TATATATATATATATAGAGAGAGAGAGAGAGAGAGAGAGAGAGAGAGAGAGAGATGTATACACACACACTATATGAATAGTGGGATGTGGGAGAGGGGGTGAGTCAGTTTTCTATAAACATAAAATGGGTGGTAGTGGTGGTGGTGGTGGTAGTAGTAGACAGGTAGATACTATCTACACTACCACCACCATCATTACAAATGTAAAATTTAAGGGGACAGGTATAGTGTTGTACACAAGATACATAGTTGTTTAACTGTTTATAAAGAAGAAGGGGAGATGTGATGTTGTGACACTCATGCCCTGTAGTGTCCATTGAAATAAGAAATGTTAAGTCAGTTTGGCACCAAATTACTACTGCAGCAATCACTCACACACACACACATAGCAGTATTCACACATCAATGCATACATACTCAGAACACACACACACACACACACACACACCTGACACACATGCACAGACAAATCCAGTGGTCGTATCACAAACATAGCAACAACCCCAAATGCTCTTTCTTCTCCTTAACACTTCAGCATAGAAGCCGCCCAATCCCCACCAAAGCCAAATGACATACCTGTAATAATGTACCTAGGATGCCCACATGTCCACACATGGCAGCAAAATGAAGAGGTGTGCGTCCTTTGATGTCTTTGGCAGTGATTTCTGCACCATTGTGCAGTAATGCATCAACACATTCCTCGTGACCGTTAGCTGCCTGCAACAACAAAAAACAACAATTACTTAGAATAATGCAAGTTTATGAATGTACACTGTGTACCTGTATGTGTATATGTAAATATATATATATATATATATATATACAAGGGTTGGACAAAATAATGGAAACACCTAGCATCATAATTTTGAAATGTCAATGAAACCGTCAAAAGCTTGTTTATTTTTAGTTCTTTGACTGATTATTTGTGTTGCTTAATATGTTTTGCTAAAATTGCTGTTTCTTTTCAGATACCATCAGGAAAAGTTAATTAAAATACACTGAAATGACAGATCTATCGGACTTTCAAAGAGGTCGAATTGTTGGTGCTCGTATAGCAGGGGCTAGCTAACGAAAACAGCTGAAATGTATGTTGTATCAAGAAGTACTGTCTTGAAAGTAATGAGAGCCTTTCAGAAAGAGGGAAAAATCTCCTCATTGAAACAAAACTCCGGAAGAAAACCAAAACTCTCACGTAGGGACCATCGGACTCTTACGCGAATTGTTAGAAAGGATCACAAAAGTACAGCTCCCAAAATTACTGCAGAGCTTAACGACCACTCTAAGAACTCAATTTCCACAAAAACTGTTTGCCGGGAGCTGCACAAAGCTGGAATTCACGGGAGGGCTGCAATCAGACAACCTTTCAAAAACAAACGTTGCAAAGCATTTAGGAATGTTATTTTCTCGGACGAGTCATCCTTTACCTTATTTCCAACCACCATCCAAGTATATAGGTGGAGACAGCCAAAAGAAACATTTGACCCAGACTATCTTCTTCCAACTGCTAAACATGGAGGAGGATCTGTGATGATCTGGGGAACTATATCTTGGAAATCCGCCGGCCCAATGGTTTCCCTTCATGGCAAGACTATTTAAGCACTTTATCTAATCAAATTCATTCTATGGTTGTGGAACTGTTTCCAGAGGGAAACACAATGTTTCAGGATGATAATGTCCCAATTCATACAGCTAAAGTTGTTACTGAATAGCATGATGAACATTCTAGTGAAGTTGAACAACTTATCTGATCACCACAGTCCCCAGATCTCAATATATTGCCATACACAAGACAAAAACAAGATCTCACCTGCAACCATTATTTAAGGAAAAGATAACAACATTTTCCCTCTCATTCCTCTCACGCTGATGCCGAGCAAAACTTCGAAGCCAACAGCTCACAGCAGACTTTTGTCCTGCTGTGATACCACATGCATTGTCTCCAGAGGTTATTGAACCTCATGTGTATGGGAGAGAAGGCTAACTATGCACTGCTGTGAAGATGGTTACTGAAAGCAAACCCCTTGTACGAAGCACCTGTGAATAAACGGTTATTGAATTTACTCCGCCTGAGAACTTCATTCCTCGTATTTCCAGCTCCTTGAATGGAAGAAGAAGATACCCCAAAAGTATCATAAAAACCTTCCTTCCATTATAAAAGTATATTGTGTTTGCATAACGAAATACCATATACCTACAAATCATTAGCAGAGAGATAAATATCATATAGTTTTCTGTCCACTCATTGTAATAATAAAAAAAAAGAAAAAAAGAGAGATAAAAACGTGTAATGGAAAAAGAGTGAAGGAAAAACATGCGTTAACTGACCCCTCTGTGTAACGCCGTCCGTCCATGGATGTCTTTGTTGTTTACTATAGCACCTGATGTGATGAGATTTAACACAGCATCTACGTGGCCATTGGCAACAGCTAACATCAACGGTGTTCTGAAACAAAACCACAATAACATAACTTTTTACTGTCGTACCACTGAACAACAGCAACAACACAGATTTAGGGGTCTATCATCATCATTATTATTATTATTAAGGCGGTGAGCTGGCAGAATCTCAGAATGGTAGAATGCCAAACAAAATGCTTAGTGGTATTTTGTCTGTCTTCACGTTCTGAGTTCAAATTGTGCTGAGGTCGACTTTGCCTTTCATCCTTTCGGGGTTGATGAAATAAGTACCAGTTGAGCAGAGCACTGGGGTTGATGTATTCAACTAGCCCCTCCCATAAAAAAATCTCAGGCCTTATGTCAATAGTAGAAAGGATTATTATTAAATGGTAGGAAAGAAGAGACATAATGAGAAATATTATTTTAAGGGATGAACTATAGAGAGTGGATATTGATTTTTTTTAATGATGTTAGGAGCAGGGCCCACAGCCTTCACAAGTCCCCTTCCCCCACCTCCCAATCTGGTGAGACTAGAATTACAGTTCAGGGAGTGCTGACAAGAGTATTATGTGGGTCATAAAAATAGATATCTAAGAAGGCAGACAAAGGTAGATACTCAAGGATCAGATAGTCAAGGGTTCAGATACTCAAGGGTTCAGATACTCAAGGGGTAGATACTCAAGGGGTAGATACTCATGGGGTAGATACTTATGGGGTAGATACTTATGGGGTAGATACTTATGGGGTAGATACTTATGGGGTAGATACTTATGGGGTAGATGCTTAAGGGGTAGATATTTAGAAACAAGATTATCAGCCAGTAATTGGATATGATAATCAGGTATTTTTTAATCAAAGTGAAGGGTTGTTTATAATGTCTATGGGAAGGGGGTGAGTAGTAGTAACCTACCTTTCGTTGTCATCTGTACAATCGACTATGCAACTATCCTCTGCAGCATGTAGCAGTACCCGTAGACATTCCGTGTGGCCATTGTATGCTGAAAGTAGACCCACAGCACATTTTATCAGTTTAAAAGGTTGTAATATAGAAATGAACAGAAGGTGACTAGCACCATAGACACACACACATACACAAATGGCTGTCATAGATATACACACAGCCACCAACACATGCATATACTCATATAGGTCCTCATTTTGAAGGAGCCTTTTTTAATGCTTGCATAGCATGATGGGTTTGGGCAGAGTTTAAGGTAAAATCTTTCTATAGCTGGATAGCCCTTCCCATCTCTTACCTGTTTCCAAGCAAGGTAATATTTCCTCAAGGTCAGTCTTGTTTGCACAGAATATCGGAAAAGAATGGTATTCCTTTACAACAATGACAATGTCAAGACATGGAGATACAAACATACACACACAAGCACATAAACACTCACTGATTTATATATATATATATATATATATATATACACACACACGTAATAATATACTATCTTTCTTACTAGAAGCCATGCTCATACATACATACATATATATATATATACACACTGATAAAACAGCTGACAGACACAATACAATGAGTGGCTTTTGTATACACATACCATGGTAATACTGGCTGTTTCACATACACAATGCATTGAATACTTGCCAAATACACATGTTATAGTAATATACTGATTAGCTATCATACATGTATACATACACACATACACGCATGCATGTATGTATGTATACATATACACTGGCTGTCTCACACATACTGTTCCAAGCATGCACACACACACACACACACACTGACTGGTTGTCCTACACACAATAGTAACACACACAAACACACTGCTTGTAACCATGTCCTGTCTGTCTTATGCATACTTTGTACCTTAATCCAAAAGTTCACTAACCCCCCCCCCCCAACAACAACAACACCAACAGTAAAGTGAGTGATAGACTGACCTGCACTGTGAAGGGGGGTCCTGCCAATCACTGAATCGTGGACCGCTATTCCAGCTCGGTTTTGTAATAAAATATTTACACATTCCGTATGACCCCGAAAACACGCCAGATCTAACATGGTGCGACCTATAGGAGAGTGGGAAAGAGAAAGAAAGAAAAAACAATCATTAGACACATAGGAGGGACTGAGCAGGGAGCAATTTAGGTTGGACAGTTCATGGTGGTGATGATGATGATGATTG
>NC_068989.1:86004784-86019098 GCF_001194135.2 Octopus bimaculoides
TTAATATATCTTCGCAGTGACTTAGATATATATATATATATATACTCTTTTACTCTTTTGCCTGTTTCAGTCATTTGACTGTGGCCATGCTGGAGCACGGCCTTTAGTCGAGCAAATCGACCCCAGGACTTATTCTTTGTAAGCCTAGTACTTATTCTATTGGTCTCTTTTGCTGAACCGCTAAGTTACGGGGACGTAAACACACCAACATCGGTTGTCAAGTGATGGTGGTGGGGACAAACAAACACACATACACATATATATTACGACAGGCTTCTTTCAGTTTCCGTCTACCAAATCCACTCACAAGGCTTTGGTCAGCCCGAGGCTATAGTAGAAGACACTTGCCCAAGGTGCCAGGCAGTGGGACTGAACCCGGAACCATAGATGACATCCACATAACTTGGCAGAGCTCAGCAAAAGAGATGAAGAGAATAGGTACTGCACTTTTTGTTCAACTAAACCTTTTAAGGTGGTGAATGACCTCGGTGGGATTTGAACTCAGCACATGGGACAAAACGCCTAGTGGCATTTCTTCCAGCTTTCTATTCCAGCTTGCTGCCTTAAGGAACAATTATTATAATGACTGGAATAAGTAAAAAATAAATCATAGGTCTGCTGGATCAGTGCTGGCCCTGGGTTAAACAACAACAGTGACTAAATTCAGCAGGTTTGTGGTGGTGGTGATGAAAGTGGTGGAACATGATTGAGTCATGGAAACAAGGGACAGTCCAACTTACCATTCATATCACAGATGTCGAGGTTAATTATGTAACCCAGCAGAACATTCAATGCCTGTTCATGACCATTGTAGGCCTGCAACAACAACAACAACAGCAATAATAAGAAGAATAATAAAAACAAATGGACAGTTATATTATGAAAAAGAAAGGAGGGGAAGGGCTACATCATCATCATCATCGTTGTTTAACGTCCGTTTTCCATGCTGGCATGGGTTGGACGGTTTGATTGAGGGCTGGCAAGCCAGACGGCTGTACCAAGCTCTAATCTGATCTGACGATGTTTCTACAGCTGGATGCCTTTCCTAATGCCAACCACTCCAAGAGTGTAGTAGGTGCTTTTTATGTGCTACCTGCACAGGAGGCAGTCAGGCAGCACTGGCATCGACTACGCTCGAATGGTGCTTTTAATGTGCCACCGGCATGGGACCAGTCAGGCGGCACTACACTCTCGGAGTGGTTGGTGTTAGGAAGGGCATCCAGCTGTAGAAACTCTGCCAGATCAGAATGGGGCCTGGTGTAGCCATCTGGTTCGCCAGTCCTCAGTCAAACCGTCCAACCCATGCCAGCATGGAAAGCAGACATTAAACAATGATGATGATGATGAAAGGAAAAAGAGGAATGGAAGTGTGTCTAGATGAGTGGTTCTCAACCATGTTTTGCCTAGGGACCCCTTTGATTCTTAGTCTACTCTATTGGCACAAGGCCTGAAATTTGAGAGAAGGGGTTTAGTTGATTACATTGCCCTACCCTGTACTCAACTGGTACTTGTTTTATCAACCCTGAAAGGATGAAAGGCAAAGCCGACCTTGGTGGAATTTGAACTTGGAATGTAATGATGGATTAACTGCTGCTAAGCATTTCACTAGGCATGCTAACAATTCTGCCAATAATAATAATAATAATAATAATAATAATAATAATCCTTTCTACTATAGTACAAGGCTTGAAATTTGGCAGGAGGAGTTAAGTCGATTACATTGACCCTGATGTGTAACTGGCACTTATTTTATCAACCCCTCAAAAAGATGAAAAGCAAAGATGACCTCAGCGGAATTGAAACTCAGAATGTAAAGACAGATGAAATACCACTATGCATTTTGCCTGGCATGCTAACAATTCTGCCAGTAATAATAATAATAATAATAATCCTTTCTACTAAAGGCACAAGGCCTGAAATTTGGGGGAAAGGTTTAAGTCAATTACATCGACCCCTAGTATTCAACTGGTATTTAATTTACTGACCCCAAAAGGATGAAAGGCAAAGTCAACTGTGGCAGAATTTGAACTCAGAGCGTAGCAATGGGCAAAATACCGCTAAACATTGCATCCAGCATGCTAACGAATCTACCAGATCACCGCCTTAATAATAATAACAATAATAATAATAATAATAATAATAATAATAATCCTTTCTACTGTAGGCACAAGGCCTGAAATTTTTTTGGGAGCGGACTAGTTGATTTCATTGACCCTGGTGTTCCACTGGTACTTAATTTATTGACCCTGAAAGAATGAAAGGCAAAGTCGACCTTGGCGGAATTTGAACTGAGAATGTGGCGGCAGACGAAATACCTCTAAGCATTTCACCCAGTGTGCTAACAATTCTGCCAGCTAACCACCTTAATAATAATTATTTCAAATTTTTGCCACAAGGGTGGGGGATAAGTCAATTACATCAACCCCAGTGTTCAACTGGTACTTATTGACCCCGAAAGCACGAAAGGTAAAGTCGACCTCAGCGCAATTTGAACTCAGAACGTAGAGACAGGTGAAATACTGCTAAGCACTTCATCCAGCATGCTCGCTGCCTTAATAATGATAATTATAATAATAATAATAATAATAATAATAATTTAAAAAAAAAATATTTACTTACTGCCAGATGAAGAGGTGAATATGGAGCTCCAGTTCGAAGAAGGTCTGTAGCAGCTGAGTCTAGAATCTGAGAGAGAGAGAGAGAGAGATGGAGGAAATGAATAAACAGAACAAAAACGCTTTTCAAGTCTGGAGCCAATTCTACTAGTCTCTTCTGCCAAACTATTAAGTTGCAGTGACATAAACAAACCAACACTGGTTCTCAAGAAGTGGGGTACGGTGTGGAGATGACACACACACACACATACATGGGAGGCTTCCTCAGTTTCCATGTGAGGAATTGATCAGCTTGTGGGGTCTACAGCACAGACACTTGCTCAGGGTGCTGTGCAGTGGGACTGAACCCAGAACCATGCGGTTACTAAGTGAGCTACTTAATGACACAACCACACCTGCACCTATCCTTGCTAATGCAATAAAACAGTGCAGCAATGTCAAAGTAGCAAGAATCATCAACCTAGCTGCACCTGTTTTCTGCAAGAAGGATGAGAAAGGACAATACAGAAAGTACATACAAATAGCAGATACCCAAAAATTCTGCATGGGGCTAATGACCAGAAGGTATCAGTAAATTTGTAAGAGGTCCCGTGTTCACCACTCACTGCATTCCCCCTCCCTCTCGTGAACTTACCTCCCCACTCACCCTGTCCAATCCTTTGTATGACTTGCATTCACCTCCGTGTAACTTGAAGGTACACCCTGACACACCACAATCTCCTTTCTCTTTCTCCTTTCCAACTGGGGTCACCATGTCCCTTATCAACACCAAGACGCCCCTACCTGTCTCTCTTATACTTTAACTTCCCATCACTTGACATAAAGCCACCATCCCCAGCTCAATGCTACACTCCGCCTCCATCGGTAGGTTTTGCCTTGTCAGTTACTTGGGGACCTCATTAGTGCTTTTAACATATAAAAGGTACCCTGTGAATTGGCCTGACTCCCCATCAGTCGCGACAAGTGTTCCAGTTGATTCAATCAACAGAACAGCCTGCTCATGAAATTAATGTGCATGTGGCTGAGTACCCCATGGACATGCATACACTCAATGTAGTTCTAGAAGGGATTCAGGTACAATTCATTTATGAGGTATGTAGGTATTATTTCTTTACTACCCACAAGGAGCTACACACAGAGGGGACAAACAATGACAGACAAATGGATTAAGTCGATTATATCGACCCCAGTGCGTAACTGGTACTTATTTTATCAACCCCGAAAGGATGAAAGGCAAAGTCGACCTCGGCGGAATGTGAATTCAGAACGTAGCGGCAGACGAAATTCCGCTAAGCATTTCGCCTGGCATGCTAACGTTTCTGCCAGCTCGCCGCCTGAAGTAATGTATGTATGTAGTGGAGGTGCATGGCCTAGTAGTCAAGGTATCCGGCTCATAACCATAAAATTGTGAGTTTGATTCCTGACAGTGTGTTGTGATCTTGAGCAAGACACTACTTCACCGTGTGAAGTGGTTGGTATTCGGAAGGGCATCCAACCCATAGAAACCATGCCAAAGCAGACACTGGAGCTTGGTGGATCCACTACTGGTACCTTTTATGTGGCTCCACCACTGGCACCTTTTACGTGGCCCCACCACTGGTGCCTTTTACGTGGCACCATCACCAGTGCTTTCTTTTTTACATGGCACCGTCACGTAATAAAATCAGATAGTTGCTGCATGGTTGGAATCCTTTCATATATATATATAATCCTCGTCATAGTTTTTATCTCTGCTTTTCCACACTTGCATGGGTCAGAAAGGTCTTTTCTAACACAGTGTCTTGCCATTTATTACATTCCTTTCTCATCTCCTTGGCAAAGTTCAACATTCTGAGATCAGCTTCCACAATTTTCTGTCCATGTCTTCCCTTGCCATATCTTCATTCCTCTTGGTTCTCTTGGAACTTTTTACCCATCTATTATTCTCCATCATTCATGTCCATATCAGATCAACCAAACGCACCATATCTAGTTCTTCTCATACACAGTTTATCTATCAGCTCATCTCTACCACGTTGTCCGTGCACACCAAACATTACACATCCAGTGAAGGATGCTTGCCTTGTTCCCTCTCTGTCTGTCAATCCATCCAAACAAACAAAAACACAGATTGCTAGGATTTTCTAAGTGAAAAGGAAAGAGAAGCACGTCTTTCAAATCCAATCTATTTGCAGTACAGTAAAATTTGTGAAACATTCCAAAATGCACTCCATCTGAGATTCTTGAAATGAACAGAGGCACACACATACATATACACAACACGCAAGTACTACAGAGTCATATTTGCACAGAACACAAGCACAGGTGCATACAGCTACACATATACATATATACACAACACATACATACACGCATATATACATACACAACACAACATATACATACACACACACACATACATACACACACAACACATACATACACAACCCATACATACATACACACACACAAACACACACAACATCTAAGTCCTAAAGAATTCTGTTCATAGATAAGTGCAGCTGTACACACACACAACACCTAAGTACTAAAGAATCCTGTTCATACAGAATGCAGCTGTCCACACACACACACACACACACACACACACACACACACTAACCCAGCCACATTTTTACAAAAGCCAGGAAATATCTCAACTCAAAAATGTCCAGTCACTTTGTTAAGGATAGGCTTGAACATACATGAGCCTCCATCCAGTTTCTCTCTCTAAAATCCTAGTGACAATGCAATGGTCAATGCCAGGCAATGATAAAAGACTGTTTGTCCAAGATGCTACACAGTGAGATCAAACCAGGGGCCAGGTGGTGGTGAAACTCATTTCTCAACAACTCAACCATACTTGCACATGTGTATTCTACAACACCACCACACACATCCATAGATTCAATCAGTGCTTGTTAAATACAGAAAGAAACGTGAGTCAAATAACGTGTGTATGTATACTGATGTGTATATACACATTCACACTTCCAAGGATACCATTACACCTGCACGCATGCAAGTGCATCATGCGTTCACACATACAAAAGTACATGCAAATCTAAAGATTCAACACAAACATCAGTTTACATATACACGTGTCTGTGTATATGCATGTGTGAATGCATATATGTTTGTGTATGTGTGTGTATGCATATATGTTTGTATGTGTGTGTGTGTGCGCATATGTTTGTGTATGTGTGTATATATATTTGTGTATGTGTGTGTGTGCATATATGTTTGTGTATGTGTGTGCATATATATATGTGTGTGCATGTATATATGTGTGTGTGTGTGTATATATATGAGAGGTATTGGTATCCAAAAGACCCAAGGTGGCAGGTAAGGCTATGTAAGTGCTATGGTAGGACCTTAATTAAACTCTCGGTTCGATAATGATACAAGTGAGGAATCTAATGCGTGTCTTGCATGAGCATGTATATGTTAAATAAAAGAAGACAAGAAAACCAAGGCTGTGTGGAATTTTCAGGACATTTATAAAGAGAGAGTTAGTCTTACATCTGTTTCTGGGATGTTAGGGATATCCCTTCATCAGAGACGATGTGAGATGGTTAAATAGAGGGAGATATTATAGAGTTCAATATGAGGAGTTATTTTGAGAAAGGAAGCAAATAAGGAGTATATAGGGAAATAAGATAATGAATATAGAAATATAAATAAATATATATGTAGGATGTTATAGTTGCAGTTCCATTATCCAAGGAAAGTGGTGTGTAGAAGTGGTAGAAATGCTCCTAGTCCATGGTATGTAAATTCCAATAGGAGTTCATATTTTGTCATTAAAGTGTGGAGACATATATTACATATGCTGTTCATTCAAAGGGGTTCACACTTTCCATTTGTAATGACAAAATATGAACTCCTATCGGAATTTACATACCACAGACAAGAAGCATTTCTACCACTTCTACACACCACTTTCCTTGGATAATGGAACTGTAGCTATAACATCTTTATACATTTTTATTTTTATTTCTATATTCATTCTCTTATTTCCATTTATACTTCGTATTTCCTTCCTTTTCCAAAATAACTCCTTATATTGAACTCTATTTCCCTCTATTTAACCATCTCACATCGTCTCTGATGAAGGGATATCCCTAATATCCCACAAAAAGCTGTAAGACTAACTTTCTCTTTATAAATGTCCTGAAAATTCTACATAGACTTGGCTTTATTGTCTCATTTTATTTAACACACACATAAAATGTACTGATCCACAATAGAAAATTCAACAAAAAAGTACTCCATCTGGTGAGAGATAAATATTATTTATTTAAAGGTCACAATGCATGTATTAAAGCACTACTAATAGTTTCTTATGTTGAGAAAACTCAAACATATTCTTCAGGTGCAATCCACATATCATAACGAACTAGAGAAATTGAATAATTTTTATGTGTTTCTTCTATTATTCAATTTCTTTAGTTTGTTATATGCGGTCTGCGCCAGAAGAATATGTTTATGTTTTCTCATCATATGAAACTATTAGTAGCACTTTAATACATGTATTGTGACCTTCAATTATATATATGTATATATATGCACACATACATCAAAGCACATGTTGGAAATATTGACATAAATACAGCTACAACAAGCTAAAATGTATACACACATGCAAAAAAAAAAATATATATATATACTCATACACACACCTAAGTAAGAATATATGTGAATAGACACACAAATACACATACATGAGCATAAGAAAGAAAATATAAATATCCAGACATACACATCTAAACAGCAATATATACATTAAAAATAATAAACATATATATATATATATATATGGTAAATATAAATAATGGCATTGACAGAAAAACATACATAAAATATATATACATAGATCCCTCCATCCATATGCTTGCTTCTGTGTGTGAGAGAGAGAGATGTTTAACGCTCATATGAATGTACAAGTTAACACATGTTTATGTGTACTTATATAAGATAGATAGATAGATATACCTTTTAGTATTAATGCATATATCTTTGTATGAAGATTTACAAATTCGCCTGAAGAGAAGTTCTATGTCAAAGCACATATGGAGATTGGGTGACTGTATGTATATATGAATAAAGTTTAAATGAAAACAAGCAAAGAGAAGCGTGGCCAGTAGAATGTATTTGAACAATATAGACAAATACAGACATGTCAAATACCATACAACATAAGTTCCTGATACATTGAATTTATCTTGACTGCCTGAGGATGTATCATAATTACCAAATGGCAATTAAGACCAACTCTATTTGAGATGGGGAAATGATCCCAGGATTCAAAAAGTCTCCAATGTTGACATGCCACTAGGGAAACAGGACAGGCTTATTGTCTGGGGATAAGAGGACAGCCATGGATATGTGTTTCTGACTCAATAGCCATCATCGTCAAGATAATTGTGTGACATTATTACAAAAAGGAGAACAACACATTCCTGGCCGAGGCAGTTTGCATAATTCAAACAAATTGAGCTGAGGGAAACAATTCAAAGCAACCAGTGGTATATAGTTGAACAGACAAATACAGGTATATCAAATATCATATAACATAAATACATCTGGCCTAGTTGGGGGCATAGCAACTCTTTGGTGCTGGTACAAAAAAAAAATGCACTGTTGGTGTTAGGAAGGGCATCCAGTCATAGAAATCATAAACCATACCAAAACAGAGACATTCAAGCAAAATAGGATCTTCCAACTGATCGAGGAGGGATGTAACACCAGTTAGAAAGAAGGAACTGATTTAGATCTTGATGAACCTCAACAACCCATGCCAGCATGGACAATGGACATGAAATCATGTCTTGCTACTACACACCATTACGAATCTTACACACACCACATTAGTCCTCTATATACACGGTCCATAATTCAC
This sequence comes from Octopus bimaculoides, assembly GCF_001194135.2. Taxonomy (NCBI): domain Eukaryota; kingdom Metazoa; phylum Mollusca; class Cephalopoda; order Octopoda; family Octopodidae; genus Octopus; species Octopus bimaculoides. Next base: position 86,013,281 of record NC_068989.1, read on the forward strand.
TATCATACACCATCGTACATCTTAACACCATGTGTAAATTAAAAATAAAAGAGGACCCCTTCCCTCATGAATGACCATGGGATTGCACCTAGAAAGTTCTCCTCCGAGGCACAAATCTAGGCAAGGTTGTTTATGGAAGACTAGTAGTTGGCTGTGCATACCAGCCTCCCCTTTCCACACCACCGATGTTATCCAAAGGAAAGGCAAAGGTTGATACAGCGTGGCACCAGTGACGTCACAACTCATTTCTACAGCTGAGTGAACTGGAACAACGTGAAATAAAGTGTCTTGCTCAAAAACACAACATGCAGCCCGGTCCGGGAATTGAACTCACAACCTCACGATCATAAGCTCGACCCCTGAGCCATGCACCTTTATAGCTAGCATGTCAACAAACACACACATACCTTTAAAGTTAGTCCCCCCTCTCTCTCTCACACACACACACCACACAAACTATTGTTGACTGGAGATGCAACTGGTGTGGCTACCATAGGGTAAACTCATTTGAATGTAGCCAGGGGCAAGGTGCTAGTGTTAATAAGGGCAATGGATTTAAAGGTTTCCTTTTCAAAACCAGTACAGTCCATATCTGGTTGGCTTGTGGTTGGGATAGAAAACATTTGCCCAAGGTGCAGCACAGTGAGACAACCTAGAGCCATGCAATGTCAAAGCAAACTTTTTAATTACACAGCCATGTCTGTATCTAACGAACACCTCAAATGGTTACAGTTTCATTAACCAGTGAAATATACTGGATATGTTTGGTGTAATATTGATCCCTGAAAAACAATCTGGAACCTTGTAAAAAAAAAATAATTAAAAAAAAAAAAAAAAAACTTACAGAAAATATCGATTTCAAATTTTGGCCCAAGCTCAACAATTTTTTTGTGGGGGGAGGCATGTTGATAACATTGACCCCAGTGCCCAACCGGTACTTATTTTATCGACCCCGAAAGGATGAAAGGTGAAGCAGACCTTGGTGGAATCTGAACTCAGAACGTGAAGACAGATGAAATGCCTCAAATGGTTTTGCCTGGCATGCTAATGATTCTGCCAGCTTGGCAATTTACTTGCAGAAGATATCAAAAATTAACTACAGTTATGTCTTATTAAGTACATCATCACAGAGAGTTGATTCTCACAGAAATGCACGATTACATACATGCACCCACTGACACATATAGGTACACATGCACAGACACACACTCACATACATTTGCACCTCCACACAAATTTAAAGAAATCATAAAACAGAAGAGAGCGAAATATTATACATTTTTACTAGAGGCTGATTATTATTACATGTGTCCATTACAATTTAAAATGATGTCAATACACAGCTCATCAGGCAATTTGGTGAAAATTTTAAAGTTTCTGTGATTAAACATTTTTAATAATATAATTTATAAAAAAAGAAAAAAAAATTGTGGGAAATTTGACTGGCAACTGTTGGTGCTGCCACCTACAGTTTCTTTTGTAGTAAGAGAGTTTACTAAGTAGAAGGGTGGGTGAAGTTTCCCTTTAAGGGAAGAGAACTGCTCAGGGTGTATAATTTCTTTTTTTAGCATTATTACAAGGTTTTTTTGTCTTTCAGTCCTATGTTACAAGAATGTCTGTAGTCATGAGTTAAATATGTAAGTGTACATCTGCTTAAATGCTCTAATGGTAATTAACATGTAAATCTTTAAAAAAAAGAATTTAGAAGTGGCCTTGTGTAAAGAAACCAATGTATGGCAGAAATCAGACCTATTTTGTATATATTACAGTTTAAATCAGGTCATTCCACAGCACAGACTATGAATACTGTGGCAGGCCACACAAAGCAGTGCTTATATTTCATATATTTCATTATCATATGAAGGCCAGAAGAGTTATTATTAAAGGAGGAGGTTGCTGATTTTATTGTAATTTATACAACATTAAAAAAAAAATTTCAAAAAAAAAATCAAGAAAAAAATATATATCATTGATATGTCAAGATTTCACTAATAGAGTGTCATTATGATATCTAAGAAGGTATTTTTACTTGTGTGGGCAGCAAGAAATTAATTAATTATGATTATTCATTTGGTGTTAGGAAGGGCATCCAGCCATCGAAGCTATACCAAAAAAGATATTGGAGGTTAGCATAGTCCTCTGGTTCATCAGCTCCTGTCAAACCATTCAGCCTACGCCAGCATGGGAAACAGATGTTTGGCTATGATGTCTTATGTTTTAAAATCAATGTTATTTCTGGCATGTATAAAAAGCAGAAACATTTTATTATGTCTAAACAGTGCCAACTGATATTGGAAGTTAGGTTATTTATTTTCCAAAAGTCATAAGTGTATTGCTAAGCCCATGCCCAATCTTTCTTGCGGTGATCATGTACATTTATGTTGACTATTTCTCACCTAAATCAATTTGCTATCATGCTGATGTAATCTATATTGTTCTGGTTAAGGTCAGATGTGGGATGTGAAAGAGGCTGCATTGATAATTAGTTTCCAAAGCAATTCCCATTTCTAGGCAAACATATGTTTATGCTTGTGGGGGAGAGTGCAATTTTGCCTGATGGAAGAATATTTTTTTTTTTCAATTTTGGTGCAAACACTAAGGTGGGTTAAACCACATTACCTTTCTTTTGTATTATCTCTTGCTGAGTATCTTTATTTATCTTTTACATGTTTCAGTCAGTGGGGTGGGCCATGCTGTGGTACTGCCTTGAAGGGTTTAGTCAAACAAGTTGTCTGGTACTTATCCTATTGGTCCCTTTTGCTTGACTATTAAATTGCAGGTATGTAAACAAACCAACACCAGTTGCCAATTGGTATGTGTGGGGAACAAACGCAGATACAAAGACACACACAAATATATGACAGGCCTCCACATGGTTTCTATCTACCAAATTCACTCAGAGGGCATTGGTTGGTCCATGGTGCCATGCTGTGGGACTGAACCCAAAACCATGTGGTTGTAAAGTAAGTTTCTTAACCACACAGTCAAGCAAAGCTTATGTATGTTTATGATATATAAAAGTTTCTATGAAACAGATGTTAGTATATTATTGGATACATAAAGGCATGGCTGTGTGGTAAGAAGCTTGCTTACCAACCACATGGCTCTGGGTTCAGTCCCACTGCGTGGATCCTTGAGCAAATGTCTTCTACTATAGCCTCGGGCCAACCAAAGCCTTGTGAGTGGATTTGGTAGATGGAAACTGAAAGAAGCCTGTCATGTATATATTTATGTGTGTGTGTGTGTGTGTGTGTGTGTCTGTGTTTGTCCCCACCACCACTGCTTGACAACCAATGTTGGTGTGTTTATGTCCCAGAAACTTAGTGGTTCGGTAAAGTACTAGGCTTACAAAGAACAACTCCTGGGGTTGATTTCTTTGACTAAAGGCAGTACTCCAGCATGGCCGCAGTCAAATGACTGAAACGCGTAAAAGAGTATCCTACTCAGTTAAACAAGGTTTTTGTCCTAACAAACAGCTGGGATTCTTTAACCTAAATTAGTTGAAAGAACAAATATTCTGTGGTTGGAAATATAATTTTTGCATTGAATCGGTTAAATGAATGGTTGAAATTATTTTTCTCTAAAGGTCTAACAATAAAATTTAAGAAATTAATTAATTTGAGGTTGTTACTTATGTCATTATAAATAACAAATCTTTGCAAAGGTTGATCAGCTCCCTCTGGAGTTTACCAGCTTGTTGCCAGTTGATAGTTTTGGAGATAAACAAGGCAAAGAATTTATCCATTTGGATATCTATTTTTTATATTTCTGCACCATACAGTACTAAAATGATGCCACCAACTCAATATATATTTCTTTATTTTTGCAGATAAAACCATCATCTCTATAAACTCTACCAATGATGAAGTGGAATTTATTATTTATTAAATCTAAATTTATAAGTCATTCAGAGTTAAGATTTCTGTTAAATGTTTGTGGCTTAAAACTTTGGCTGTATGTTTATTCAGCAGTACATTGTGGTTAGAGAAGAGAATAATCAAATTAGTTATCTACGCAGTCAATTTTGCATCTAATACAAGTCAGAAGGAAGTTGATTGCATTGGTATGATGGCAAATCAATTTACAATGAGATATAATTGACATAAATATACATTTAGAAAAAAATATTCCAGGAGGTGACAAGTTCAGAAGAAAGCTATGTCTAGCCACTTTCTGACAAAATATGTTTCGTTGGACTAATGATTACAAATTAGAAATATCTTTTTCAAAAAACCCAAAGAATATGTTCCGGTGTGATGTGCTATTTGCCTCTCTCTCTCTCTGCCGCACTCTTTCTCTCTCCCCCTCTCTCTCTTCAATTCCTACGCGACCCTAACTCTATATAAACCAAAATAAATAGCTATTGGCCATAGAAATCCACAATATTCTGAGGAGTCCGCAATATAAATTTACATATGTTAGCCAGAAAAATCTGCAATGTACTGAGGATGTGATAGGTGAACCGCAATATGGTGAGTGATTACTGTATAAAATAGGTTTAATTTCCTTCTTTTCCATAAAGGTTTCTTTGTATAACATTCTTTCTTAGATTTACATATTAATTACACATCAAACATATGCACACACCCATGATTCCTGACTAACAGCAACCATAAAAAATAAACCTCAACTCAAAAAGTAATTTTATCAGAATATAATATACAAAGATACAAACATTACCTGATGAGCCTTGTGTGGGCAAAACTTCAAGTTATAATATGAACAGATAATATCTGGCTTTTAATAAATAAAAAAATGCATACCAATATGTTCTTTAGAAGCTAATGATTCACTGGTACTACTCAGAGTTTCTTGCAGTGTACGATCTTATAGGTGACAAAGGATTACACACAGCTTTTTGTTGCCTGATCGAATGCACATAATAAGCAACTCTGAATAGTAACTAAATAAATCAACATAAAACTGAATAAAAAATATACTCTACTACATGCATTGAGTACTCTTTTCTCTGTCTGTACATCCAAATAGATTTTTGAAAGTTTGCCTGAAAAATTGCTGAGTATTAAACTGGAGTAGTGGACAGATCCTAAAAATTACACACACACACACACAAAGGCAGGCAGGCACACATACACACACACACATGTGCGCATACAGGCACATACACAGGTATACACACAGGTACATACTCATGTATAAAGGTGTTTAAATATAAATATGTATATGTTCAGTTACAAATGTTTGAACGTGTGTGTGTGTGTGTGTGTGTGTGTGTGTGTGTGTGTGTGTGTGTGTGTGTGTGTGTGTGTGTACAGACTAAAGTGGAATGTAAAGTATGATGATGATGATATATACCAGTGATATTTGCAGAATAGAGAGGTCACGAGGGAGTCGGGGGGCGAAATATTAATAAATGATAAATTGTAGATAATTTATATAAACAACAATGAAGATAAGAGCAGCAGCAACAACAACAACAACAGCATCAGTAAATAACAGCAGCAGCAACAACAACAAGCAAAAAGCAGTGACAACAACGAAAGCAGAAGCAACAACAACAACAACACGAAGATACATTGCCAACAAGAACGAAAGTAATGACACCAATGATGACAACGGCAAATGAGACAACAACATCGAAAACAAAAACAAAAAAAAGCAACATTGACAAGAAGAAGAAGAACAACAACAACAGCAAGGTAGATGGCGCCACCAGCAGCAGCAGCAGACGACAATAACAACAAAATGGAGTTGGAAAGCAGAAGCTTGTAGCGTGAGTGGAGGAAGAGGTATAGGCCGTAAGAGGTGTTGGAAAAGGGAGAGCTGTCGGGAGTTGTTATTATTATTATTATTATTA
>NC_068989.1:86019275-86024019 GCF_001194135.2 Octopus bimaculoides
CCTGGACATCGCTCTTCGGCAGCACTCACCTGCAATATAAAATGTATGTTCTCGATCCGGGTGGGTTGAGTAGGGTCAAAATGATAACTGTCAGTTTTAAGATGCCAAATCGTCCATGTGATCTAAAGACAAGTTAATGGAAGACAAAAAAAAATAATAATAGATGTAAAAAAATTTTTTTTTTTTCTTGTTGGAAAAAAAAAAAAAAAATTGTGTGCATATATATGTATATATGTGTGTGTGTGGACATATACATACACACACGTGCTATGTGAAAAGATATATATATATATATATATACATACACATGCACATGTAAACAAATATATATATATTCACACACATATGAACAGATATATATGTGTGTGCGTACATACATGTGTGCGAGTATATATACACACACACACGTGAACATATATAATTGTTTTATATATATATATACATACACACACACATATATATATATACCATGTTAACAGATATATTTACGGTGTCTACAAACAGACTTACTCTGAGTTACGTAAGTGTTATATTCCTGGAAATCTTGCCATAATACGGAACCTATTTTCCCACTGGCTTCCACACTATACAACATGGGTGCCAATGGATAAACTAGCCCCACATTACAAAATATTTCACATTAAATCAAGATTCCCAGGAACACAATGCTTCTGTAATGCAGAAGAGAGCCGTATTTGTGCATATATATAATATATATATACATACACACGCACCATGTAAACTGAATTAGGAAATGTAAATATAATAGTCACTAAAATTAGTAGGACCGTTGGTGGTAGTAGTTTAGTGTGCAGAGACAGTAATTAGATTGGAAGAAAAAAATACAATAAAAGAAGACCAAATAAAAAGAAAAACCCAAAAGATCTGTAATGATGGTCTGAGACAGGATGGAGTGGAGATGGGCTGTGGCACTTAGAGTTTAGATGGAAGTGGATTCCTTCCATCTTCACCTAAAGAACAATAAAGACTCCTACACCAACGAAAGAATCCTTAAAATAGACAATGAGTCCATAATTTTTCACACTTATTCTTCTTAATGTTTCCATTTTCTTTTTTTACTTATATAACAAATCCACAATAACATAAGGGTGGTGGTGATGGTGGTGGTAGTCGGCATTAGTTAGAGGCAATACAATAAAGTTTAAAAAAAAAAGAGAAAGGGTGTAAAAAAAGAGACTCCTTTCTCAAATTCCCAACATTCTTCTGAAAAATGCTGTATTTCAGATGGTTTTACTGAAGGAGGAAATATCTAATATTTTGGAGCAGGTTCCCTCCTTAGAGAAGGAGCTTTTAAACTAATAATAATAATAGCAAATTTATTGCATACAGTGCTCAGGTGCACTACAGCTCATCAGGAAAAGTATCCAAAACTGCAGGAACTGTATATAGAATAATGTACAGGAAGTGAATAGGGAATGAGTTGTTTACAAAAAAAAAAAAAGAAAAAAAAAAGAAAGAAAAAAAAGGGCAGGAGAGCATCAGGTGTACTGCTGGTGAATTTCAGGAAACCAGGAAGATGTAGTGTCCTGACAGCAGCTAACAACTGATGTGGGTAGTTTATTCCAAGCTTCAGCAACTCTGAGCATGAAAAAATGTTTCCTAAAGCCATGTGTGCTGTGCTGTTTTTTGATTTTGTAAGCAAGGAGTCAATGCTATCTCTTCTGAATAAAATAGAGTATCTGTAGCAACATCCCCAAGATAATCTGGTGTAAACTGGATGGATAAGATAGTTGTCTAGCTGATATAACATTCCCCTGATGATCTGGCGCAACCTAGATACATTAGGGAACGTTCCATCAACTTGCATTGTATGCATTCCTGTTTTTGTCACCTGAAGAATTGCACACTAAGAAACTTTAAATAATAATAGTGAATCATTAGCTTCTAAAGAATGTGTGTGTGTGTGTATTTTTTTTATTTGTTAAAAGCTCAAAATTGTCTGTTCATATTACTACTTGAAGTTTTGCTGACACATGGCTCATCAGGTAATGTGAGGTAAAGTCTATGATCAATAACAGGTGGTCTATCCGAAACAGCATTCTCCAGATAATCTCTTGCTACCTGGATAGATAAGATAGCAGTCCATTTAAAGTAATGATCCCCAGATGATCCGATGCTATCTGGATAGATAAGATGGCAGTCCATCAGTGGTAACATCCCCCACTCTGATGATCGAGTGGTAATTGTTCCAACAGCTGTGGGACATTGAGCAGCCTACATTAATACACCAATGATTGCAGGCCTGTTGGTGGCAGTCCAGTATCAACCCTACTTCCACAAACACATCATCATCATCATCTTAGCTTCTGTTTTTCTAAGCCATTTCTCTCATTCCAGCTTCATCTTGTTTACCAGACCCAATTCCCTCAGATACAACTGTTTACTACTCCCACACACCACCCCATCTTTGGTATTCCTCTGCTGCAGTTATTCAGCTCACAGCAATTATATAATTAATTAATTGAATGATGAAATTAGGATGGTAGAGCTAATCCTTTGCCCAGTTTAATATCACCACTTGGCATATGAATGCCTTTAACAGAGGAGCATGGGGTCAGCTTGTGACAAGGAGTAGAGGTGGTGGAAGAGAATAGGATGAGGAAGAAGGGAGGAGAGAAAGAGAGGAGATGGAGAGCTGACTACTACCACCATTGGACAGTTTAAAATCTACAGGATAGTGAGAAATGTAAGGCAAAAAAAAAAAAAAAAAGAAGGTAGAATGGCTATTAAAATAGACATTACACCACATGGCATACTGTGCAGTGTTTTGTGTGTATCTATTGTTGTGGTGGTTGCAATTTAGCCCTAGGTCAACCCTGATTGAGAGACCTATGATCAAAAGTGTTCCAACAGTGACCATCTCACCTTTTTGTATATCAAGGCCTACATCATCTACATAGTTCTTCCACATTTAAGACAGGAGGGTGTAATTGGAGTGAAATTTACCAGCTATTTCTAGCAAGTCAAACTACCAAATAAAGAAGACCTGTCACACAGTACCCTAAACATAGCGTTGCTGTGAGATTGAGGTTAAGCGAATCATCAAAACAATATGAGTGAGGGCTAAATTATCTCAAGGGAGTATTCAACCTCATGGTAAGACACCCAGGAGGGCCTCACATATGTGATATAGAGAAGTGGTTGGTAAGCAAGCTACTTACCACACAGCCACTCCTACACTTGGATTGCCCAATGCCTTCTTAGTGGAATTTGGCAGAGAGAAATTGTGTGGAAGATCCTCATTGATTGGTTGGTTAATATCCCTACCGTGGGTCAAATGCAATCATTTGAATCAGGTCCCCTTGGATTATGTTTCTCAAGAAGGGGATCCTCTAAAAACAGTGAAAGGCACAGCACTTCCTACAGGGACTAGACTATCTTTTAGCTTTTGCTGGTTTCAGTCAGTAGACTGTGGTCATGCTGGGGCACCACAGTGAATCATTAGTCAAATAAAATGACCCCAGTGCTTATTTTTAAAGTCTGGCACTTATTCTATCAGTCTCTTTTGCCAAACTGCTAAATTATGGGGATGTAAACACACCAACACTGGTTATCAAGCAGTGGTGTGGGGCAAACACAGACACAAAGGTACACACACATCTTACTTCTTCATTGCCCACAAGGGGTTAAACATAGAGGGGACAAACCAGGACAGACAAAGGGATTAAGTCGATTACATCGATCCCAGTGTGTAACTGGTACTTAATTCATTGACCCCGAAAGGATGAAAGGTAAAGTTGACCTTGGTGGAAATTGAACTCAGAACGTAACGGCAGACAAAATACCGCTAAGCATTTCGCCTGGCGTGTTAACGTTTCTGCCAGCTCGCCACACATATCTATCTACATATATACACAGAGAGAAATGATGGACTTTTTCAGTTTCTGTCTTCCAAATCCAATCACAAGGCTTTGGTCAGCCCAAAGCTATAGAAAACATTTGCCCAGAGTGCCATGCAGTGGGACTGAACTAGGAACCATCTAGTTGGGAAGCAAACTTTTTATCACACAGCCACACCAGTATACACATACACACACAATACAAAAAAAAAAAGAAAAACTCATCACAATAGTTCCTGATCACAGGCTTCTCATTAACTTGCCAGCAACACCTAATTATAACAGATCACTGTCACAGGCTGTATAGTGAGGTACAATTAAACTCAATCCAGTTTTGCTAAATTGTCACCACGCTTCATAGATACAACAGCATGGTGTAAAGGTGTTCCCCTACGCAAATCACTGAATACACAACTCAGCTATAATGGTGGACCTAATGGAACCCTAAGGGACTCAATACAGTTTAGTTACTAGTCATGTTATTTTGGATTTTAAGCTTATCACAGTAATACTTTGTATGTAATACATACACACATGATATGCATACATAACATAAGCTTATTCTGTGCACATACATATCAATCGCTGGTGAGGACACTGTATTTCACTATTCAACCATAATATACTGCTACGTGTATTAAAAGCTTATGAGTCAATATTGTGTCCCACCTGTGTTAGCAGTGCAATTCAGTCATTTTTTCAAGTTATCTCTTTTACTCTTTTACTTGTTTCAGTCATTTGACTGTGGCCATGCTAGAGCACCGCCTTTAGTTGAGCTAATCGACCCCAGCACTTATTCTTCGTAAGCCTAGTACTTATTCTATCGGTCTCTTTTGCTGAACCGCTAATGTTACGGGGACGTAAACACACCACCATCGGTTGTC
>NC_068989.1:86024029-86024241 GCF_001194135.2 Octopus bimaculoides
TACTTATTCTATCGGTCTCTTTTGCTGAACCGCTAATGTTACGGGGACGTAAACACACCACCATCGGTTGTCAAGCGATGTTGGGGGGACAAACACTGACACACCAACACATATATATATATACGACGGGCTTCTTTCAGTTTCCTTCTACCAAATCCACTCACAAGGTTCTGGTCGGCCCGAGGCTATAGTAGAAGACACTTGCCCAAGGT
>NC_068989.1:86024251-86028789 GCF_001194135.2 Octopus bimaculoides
GCCCGAGGCTATAGTAGAAGACACTTGCCCAAGGTGCTACGCAGTGGGACTGAACCCAGAACCATGTGGTTGGTAAGCAAGCCACCTACCACACAGCCACTCCTGCGCCTATATCTCTACAGATTTTCCAAAGAAATTAGAGCCAGTATTTAATGTTATGTTTCATATACAAATATGTCTATGCAAACAATATGACAGAAAAATAGCTAATGGCTGTATATGCTGGTTCTAATTTCTACAGAAAATCTGTGGAGGTAACTTTAAGATAGCAGTTTATTTAAAGTAATGATCCCTAGATGATCCGATGCTATCTGGATAGAAAAGATGGCAGTCCATCAGTGGTGACATCCTCCACCTTGATGATCGAGTGGTAATTGTTCCAACAACTGTGGGACATTGAATAGCCTATGTTAATACACAAATGATTGCAGGCCTGTGGGTGGCAGTCTAGTATCGAAAATCTGTAGAGGTAACTTTAAAAAGTCATATACATACATACATATATATATATATATATATATATATATATATATATCCATCTGTATCAGGTCATTCCATAAGTTATGTCTGAATAGTGTTCTGTGTCCTCTATAATGATTAGGAGTAAAGATTGTTTGCCAAAATAGCATGGCAGTCCTGGTTTAGGATGAATATTGCTGCAATTTAGCCCCAGGAGACATCGTCTCCAGCTGGCAATACTATGATGTGTCCTCATATTTTTGAACAAGGGAATCTAGCACCTCCACTTGAAAATATAAGGACACAGACTGTGTCATATAGCCAGCTGGAGACGATGTCTCTTGGGGCTAAATTACAGCAACATTCGTCCTAAACCAGGACTGCCATGTTATGTTGGTAAAAATCTTTACTCCAAAGTACTGTTGCTGAATATCTCTCGTGAGATTTAATAGTAATTTTCTATAATGATTAGTTTAATAAATAATAGTCAATACCAGTCATTAGACGTGGGAGAGGAGACTCCAACATGGAATATGTCACATTTATGCTTGGTGTGGGAGTTTTTCATTATTCCTGTATGTTAAACTGGAAAAGGTATCATCATTAGTAGTATACATGCCACATCAGATATAAGAAGCATAATTAGATTTCAGTCTGTAGGGTACGCACACACACACTTAAGTGTAGTTTACAGGTTTAAAACCATTGGACAGTGGCCATGCTGGGGCACTGCCTTCAAAGGTTTTAGTTGACCAGATTAATTCTAGTACATATTTCAATCTGATGCTTATTCTATCAATTTATTTGTAGAAATGCTAAGTTCTGAGACATAATGAGACATGACAAACAACAACAGATTCAAACACACACACACACACACACACACACACACACACACGAAGGGCTGTACACCATATTCTGCTCACAAAGCATTTGGTTGACATGAGTCCACAGTAGAGGACACTGCACAAGTGGCTATGCAAGGGCGTCAAACCTGGAATCAATTGGTTAATAGTTTGGTCTGGAGAGAAGAAGGAACCGTTGTTAGAATCCGCCCAGGTCCTCCGAAGACCAGTAAAATCAATGCAGGTGGTGGCGTCCTCTTAATTCCATGTTGACAGCTGTAGTAAAAACATGGTTAGGGGGTTCTGGGGGTGGTGGTGGTGGTGGTGGAATGGCTACACTGATTGATGTAGGGGTATACAATATAAGTAAAGAGAGTGAGAGAAATGAGTGGAGAGTAAGTAGAGGAGCAGAGGCTACTGTAGTAGCAGTAGAAGTGACAAATAGGAGACAACATGCCTACGGGGACGAAAGGTTGGAGTATGTTCGTGAATGATTTCATGTCACTCAATTGTGTGGTTATTTTTTTAGCAGGGGTGATTTAGGATATTGGAATGTGTAGCAGCAGCACTGTCTTTTTTTGTGGGAGCAGTACTTCAGGCATTCCTTCAGTATTGGTTTAGAGATTGTTAATAAGAGATGACAACAGCACTCACCATCTTTTTCAGCCTAGTCTCTTATTCTATGTCATGAGGGAAGGTTGTGTAGGTGAATGACATCATGTACCAATATTGAAGGATAGCTGTACTCCACAATGAATCTCATTTGAGCTTTAAATAGTGAGAGAGAGAGAGAGAGAGAGAGAGAGAGAGAGAGAGAGAGATCGTCTCCAGCTGGCTATACGACACGATCTGTGTTTTTATATTTTCGAACAAGGGAATCTAGCACCCCCACTCAGCTCAAAATTATAAGGACACAGACCGTGTCGTATAGCCAGCTGGAGACGATGTCTCCTGGGGCTAAATTACAGCAACATTCGTCCTAAACCAGGACTGTCATGTTATGTTGGCAAACAATCTTTACTACAAAGTACTGTTGCTGAATATCTCTCATTGTGAGATTTAAAAATAATTTTATAAATTCACTCCAGAACTTATTTTTAAAAAAAATCTCGTGCTTTATTAAACTCTTTTGCTGAACTGCCAAGTTATGGGGACATAAACAAAACCAATATATACACACGAACTTTCACACAATTTCTGTCTACCAAATTCACTCACAAGGCAGCTTGAGACTATTGTAGAAGACACTTGTCCAAGGCGCTGTGCAGTGGAGCCGAACTCAAAACTACATGGCTGCAAAGCACACCTCTTAATCTGTGCAGTGATGTCTGCACCTAACTCTGAGTAACAAAAGAGAAGATGAGAAACAAAACGAAACCCTGACAATCCTGGCAGTTCTAGTTAACTGTCCAGAGGAAACGTCAAGACAGGAATACTAAATTACTGGATAAAACTCTTTAATGAACATTAGAGAAACAGTGGCAGAGGAAGACTGGACATTTACTGACCACTCCATAACTGAGGTAAAAAGAGCACTGGGAAAGAGTGGGGAGTGAGTGAGGGAATGTAACATACTACCTGGTCTGGGAATCAAATCTATATTCTTATGATTGCAAGTACAACACCCCAACCCAGTGATTCCTAAAGTGGGGCATACACCCCACCAGTTGGGCCTGGGATCCAGTTTTTTCCTTTTTTTTAAAGTGGGACCTGGAATTATAAAAATCTTTTTTTTCACAGCAAACATACTACACCTATCCTGAGCCTTGCCAAACCAATCCCTCCAGCCAAGCAGACTGCGTGAAGACTGTTTGCTCCAGTATGGCACTATTCCAATGCTCTAATGTAGATATTTCTTTAAAGAAAGTCTATAATTATGAAATATTGAAAATGAAGTTTGTTTTTTTACTCCAACCACCGGTGAGCCATACATTTTTCTAGAAAGTTAAACTGGTCCTGGGGGAAATAGATTGGGAAGCATAGCCCTAACTGCTAGCTCAGATACCCACACTGAGGAAAGATTAGATCAAGTTATTTAGTGGTGGATCTGAGAAAGAGAGGACGACAGACAGGTGTCTTTTGAGTGGGAGTTTGAGCTAGAGAGAGAGGGGGGAAGGGAGAGAAAGAAGGAAGAAGGGAGAGAGAGAGAGAGAGAGAGAGGGAAGAAGGGAGAGAGAGAGAGAGAGAGAGAGAGAGAGAGTGTGTGTGTGCGTTTTCTTTTTTGCGTTTGTATAACAGCCATATGATCTCTTAGGTGTGGATCTTAACTTTGTAAAAGGTTAAATCAAGGCTGTAGTATTCGTTGTGATGCAGATTGTATAAACAATATAGTGAGTTTAGTTGTGTACTGTCTACACACACAGACTGTTTCTTTCATGTATAGAGACTGTCTTTGTATTGAGGAAAAGCACAAGGTTTCCATGCCACCAGAGAAGATTTTCACAGACTCTGTCGATGGAGTCAGTGCCATGTTTGATGTGAAGGGTTCCACTTATCCATGGATGGCACTTATGTACAGGATGTTAAGTAAAATGTAGTCTTGCCTGTACAAGTGTGGGATAAGAAATAGCAGTAAATATGTTATTAATGAACAGAAGAGCTTGGAAGAGACTACGCTGTGTTGCACTGGAATTGCTAGAAAGTGATGGTATTTGTCCAGACTGTATGTACACTTGTTTATATTGACAATATATACACATGCTATATTTTGAATGGTTTACTTTGCTGGTGTCATCAGGTGCATATGGATTCAAACCATATTGGTAACAGGAACCTTAAGAACGAAGGATCAGAATATAATCTATCAGTACATGTACCGGTAGCCTAGAGCAGTGCTACTCAAAGTGGTGGTCTGTGGACCGGTGCCGGTCCATGGCCAGTTTCCAGAAAAGAAACATTATAAAAATGCTTATGAAATGCTAATGTAATATTGTATTATTTGTTTACAAAATAAATAGAAGATAAAAAAAAAAAAGTCAACTTTTATTATATTCATTATATATATTGTTTCTGGTATAAATTAATATTACTAAGAAATATTACTGGTCTCTGGCACATTGGGAAAAAAACCCAAAAAACTGCTGGTATGCCACTTCAGACAGTTTGAGAAGTACTGGCCTAGAGGATAGGGACATAATTACTCTTAGTTTTAAAGAAAGGTTCTAAGTTCAAACATAGCTTGAGACCATGTTGATATCCAAGAATAAGATACCTGATGACAATGCGGCATCAAAC
>NC_068989.1:86028799-86043007 GCF_001194135.2 Octopus bimaculoides
GGCCTAGAGGATAGGGACATAATTACTCTTAGTTTTAAAGAAAGGTTCTAAGTTCAAACATAGCTTGAGACCATGTTGATATCCAAGAATAAGATACCTGATGACAATGCGGCATCAAACCATTTAAAATGTAATGTAAATGTATGTGAATATATTTGGATAAATAGGTGAGAACTAGATATGCTCAGTATAGAAAACATGTAATAAGGAATTGAACTGGAATTCCAAATTCTTCATCCAGGACTATCTATCTATCTATCTATATACAGGGTGTCCACAAGGTCTGGGTACATGGAGTAAATAAAATCATAACATAAACAATTAAGTATAAGAAATAATAATTTCTTAAAATGTGTGTTAATCCCAATGTACCCAGACTTTGTGGACACCCTGTAGATGCATACAACATCATCATTTAATGTCTGCCTTCCATGCTGGTATGGGTTGGACTGTACATGTATATGTATGTGTCAAACCTAAATGTGTCTATCTGCATTACTATCTCCGTATCAGCTCACTTGGTTTTCTTTTATTTATATGTAAATATATTCATATATGTAAATACATTAAAAAAATGTGTGTAAATATATTGTATATATATATAAACTGGAAAAATGAAGGTAATGGTTTGAATAATTATAACAATTCTTTGTTAAAATCTTATGTTCGTATTCAGGAATGAGAGCCACTTGACAATAATTATACAATGAACCAACTGAACAGTGATGAAGATATAAATATTGGCAAATGATAATCTTCTAAGTTGACAAGGAGTTCAGTGAGGAATTTAGCCTGCAGGTAGATGTCCATCAGAGCTTGGGTTTCACCTATTATAATTATTCAGGCCATAACAGACGAGTTTAAGACAAGTTATCCGTGAGAAATCTAGCGTACTGACAACCTAGTTCCCATAGATAGATCTGTTGAAGAATTAGAATAGATATTTCAAAGACAAGACAAGACTACTTCCATCTAGGAAGTGATCTTACTTGATATGTAGAAATAGAGTAGGTTGGAATTTGATACAGTGTACTAAATGCTAACTCTGGAAGTATAAGTTATGTAGTGGGATCATACAAAAGCTGGCTGAGAACCAGAAAAGGTAGACTTTATATGGGGCAAACAAGAAAGAGTAGTTAGCTGTAAGAGTACACATGAACTATATATGAACTACATATTACTCTCTCAAAGGGTTCTCTGGAAGTAGTTGATAGCTTCTGTTATCTAAATGACCCAATTAGCAGTGAAGATGGGTATTTTGAAAGCATACTAGCTACAGTAAGAACAGGCTGGAAAAAGTCCAAGGTTTATCACCTCTGCTGCAAACAAAGAGTCTTCTTCTGAGAGAAGGGCAGAGGGTACAATGTGTATAAAGTGTTGTGTTGTTTGGTTGAGAAACATTAGTACTGAATGAGGTGAATGTATGAAGGTTTGAAAGGAGGTGAGCATGCTCTGCTGGACGTGCAATGTTAGTGACAGTGACCAATAAGCACAAATGGGTTGAGAGAAAACTCAGCAGATGCAGATATGTGATGTGCATGGAGGGTAACCGTTGGGTTAAAGTGCCATATGATTCACATGGAAGGAGCTTGGTGAAGAAGTAGACAGAGAAAAACATGGGAAGAAGTGGTGAAAACTGATCTCAAGAGGCTGAACTTTATGAAAATGATGATTGATGACAAGTGACTGTAACAAGTGGCAAGATGTTGCACAGAGGAAGATTGTTCCAACTCATGCCAGCATAGAAAAATGGACATGAAATGATGATGTATGTTTAATATAAATAAATAACAATAATGTATGTTTCATATAGTATATTTAAAACAATAAATCACTGAGTTTAATTACCCAGTGGCACCATCTGCATGAAAGCAATAGTTATGTTAATAGTGTTAACATATTTAATGTAGTGAACATTAAAATTATTTTATCAAGTACAGTTTAATGTAAGTTTCACTGAGGAGGTCTATTAAGACTGAAACATGTCATGAGTTATCTCTTGTGTTTAGCATTGTGGTGGTGATGGTGGGTGTAATAGGGTATGGACATAAATTCTTGAAATTTAAAAGGAAATGAAATAATAAAAATAATGATAATTAAAAAAATCTAATAATGATTTCTTAGTGCAAGATTAGAAATTTATGGGCAGTTGGCTCTTGCCTGCTGATCTAATCCCAGTATATAACTGGTATGCATTTCACAATCATTGAGGCATGAAAGGAAATACTGATCAATTGTTTATATTTTGTAACAAAAGAACAAGACCAGTGCAGGTTTTCTCCACAAAAATTGTCTTAAGAAAAACCCCACCTTAGATCCTGTATGCAAAGTTGGACCCCCCATGAACTAATTTTGTGTTTAACGCTTATTACTATAAGCTCATATTGATCCAGATGGTTTTTTTCTACTGAGCTTGACTCCATAACAATAACATTTACTTAAACATCATCATCACCATTAATTATTATTATTATTATTGAGTGAGAGAGCAGTGCATGCCATCAAAGTGACACTGGGGTAAAATATACAGAGCCCAGTATACCCATCATGACTACCCGTCTGATAAGGGCACACCAGGCACATGCATCACAACCATATGTGCATAACATGGTGATCTCATATCAAGATAAACAGCACATGACCTTGCAGGTGGGGCCCAGTTAGAATTTTCTTCAGCTCAAGTAGCCCATCCTACTCAAAAGGTCCCTGAATAAGGGTTGTTTAAGGTCAAACAACTGACAGGCAAATCTGTGGTATTGAGCAGAATATTTGCTGTCACCCATCTTATTATTTGTACTTTACTTGTGTAATGTGCTGCTAGATTGCTTTAATGCCGTGGTTCTCAACCCTTCTTTTTTACCTATGGACCCTTTTGATTACTATTTTACAAGAGGGGGGGGGGAGACACAGGACCCTCATTAGCCATTTGATGTCTAAAAAAAAAATTTTTTTTAAGTCACAATATTTTTATGCATTGTAGGAGTGGCTGTGTGGTAAGTAGCTTGCTTACCAACCACGTGGTTCTGGGTTCATTCCCACTGTGTGGAATCTTGGGCAAGTGTCTTCTACTATAGCCTCGGGCTGACCAAAGCCTTGTGAGTGGATTTGGTAGACAGAAACTGAAAGAAGCCCGTCGTATATATGTATATATATATATATATATATATGTATGTGTGTGTATATGTTTGTGTGTCTGTGTTTGTCCCCCCAACATCGCTTGACAACCGATGCTGGTGTGTTTACGTCCCCGTAACTTAGTGCTTCGGCAAAAGAGACCGATAGAATAAGTACTAGGCTTACAAAGAATAAGTCCTGGGGTCGATTTGCTCGACTAAAGGCGGTGCTCCAGCATGGCCGCAGTCAAATGACTGAAACAAGTAAAAGAGTAAGTAAAGCTAGTCTATTGTACATAAATTTTAACAAAACCTTATGCAGAACCCCCAAAGGTCACATGAACCCTGGTCCAGGACCACTGCTTTAATGCATTAAAAACATTTTTCCATGACCAAATGCTGCCGAAATGGAGGTGCATCTAATATACCCGTGCATCTTTTAAGCCATCGAATACAATAATTTTCTGGCGAGTGAATTACTTAATTAACCCTTTAGCATTTACACCATCCACATATGGCCCACTTCTGTTTTTATGTTGAAATCAGCCAGATCCACCCTCTCACACCTACCCTGCAATGTCAAATAAAATATACAACCACATTGTTGAAATCTCAAAGCTCTGAGATAATCAATACATGACTAATTTAAAACAATGTGAATAAATAAAAGCATTACAACTGACAGTGTAATTTGAATGCTTAAAGGTTTAAATCAACCCACCAGTACCTGACAAGGACTTTTATAAAGTCCCAGGAGGTGGAGGATGAAAGGCTCGAGACTGGTGGGATTTGAACTGATTGCTAAAGGAAAAAAAGGGAAGGGAATCAAAATTACAACATCAATTCAGTGATTTTCTTCTTGTTGCCATCTAACTGCAGATGTAGTATTGACCCCTGCCCCTGAAGTATTGAAAGGCTAAGTCAGCCTTGGCGGAATTTGAACTCAGAATGTTATGATGAAATGACACTAGGCATTTTGTCTGGTATGTAAATGATTCTGTCAGATGGACATTACACAATAGCTGTAGTAGTAATAATAATAATAATAATAATAATAATAATAATAATAATAATAATAATACTAATAGTGATAATAATAATAATAATGATAATAATAATAATAATAATAATAATAATAATAATAATGACAATAATAATAATGATAATAATAATAATAATAATAATGATAATAATAATAATAATGGCTTCAAATTTTGGGGGAGAGGATGAATTGATTACATCGACCCCAGTGTTCAACTGGTAACTTATTTTATCGGCCCCGATAGGATGAAAGGTAAAGTCAACCTCGGTAGAATTTGAACTCAGAATGGAGTGACAGGTGAAATACCGCTAAACATTTCATCCAGCATGGGTAATATAATAATAATAATAATAATAATAATAATAATGATGATGATGATTTAAAATTTTTGCCACAAGGGCAGCTTGGGGGGTGGGGATTAAATCGATTACATCGACTCCAGTGTATAACTGGTACTTATTTAAGTGACCCTGAAAGGATGAAAGGCAAAATCGACCTTGGTGGAATTTGAACTCAGAACGTAGCGACAGGGTGAAATACCGCTAAGCATTTCGCTTGGCGTGCTAATGATTCTGCCAGCTCGCCGCCTTAGTAATAATAATAATAATAATAATAATAATAATAATAAAAAACAAAAACAAAACGAGCTACAAAAAAAAAAAAAAAAAAAAAAAAAAAAAAAAAAAAAAAAAATCAATAACAACAAAAAGCTTAAAAATTAAATTTTAAATCATTGCAGAAAATAAAAATAAAAATAAAATAAATAACCAGAAATAAAAATGAAATAAAATAAAATAAAAACAGCAAGCAGAAGAGAAAAAAATAAAGAACACACAACTGTAACATGATCTCCCACTGAAGCCACAGCAACATCAAAGTGTTTTATGAGATAAGCACAGTGGAAGGCACAAGCCCACAGCAAGAAAGAAGCAGTAATAGATTCGATACAGAGGAAAGATATAGTTGACTAAACTGACCCCTACCTTCCCCTTCAGCGCATAAATATTATTTTTTTTTTTTAGCAACACCAGACGAATAAAGGACAAAGGTGACCTCAGTGGGATTTGAACTCAGAAATGCAGTAGCATGCTATTCTTTTTTTTTTTAATTAACTCAATGAAAGGAAGAAAAGTCAGAGCCTGGAACCTTCTCCATGGCCTCAGAGATTGGTGCAAGGACGCTGTACTTTGAGAACCTGGCCCGAAAGCTTGCGACATAGAGGTCTCTGTTAAAGGTACAGAAAGGCGCAGGGGATGGTCATTGATTTAGTTGATCACACAAAAAACAAGAACAATGGCCTTCCACACAGGTTCTTTTGAAAGAATTTTGCTCACATGACATCGATCGATCTTAGGGTTATTACAGATGATACTCAGCTAAGATACTGCCACATGGTGAGATTGAACTCAAGACCATGCAGTTGTGAAGTGAACTCCTCCCCCAGTGCTCTACCAATTCTGCTGCCCCACAGCCCGCAATAGCAATAACAAAACAGAACAAAGTCATATATTTCGAGGAAGACAATTCCTAACGGACACAAATACTGCTAAGCATTTCGCTTGGGGTGTTAACGTTTCTGCCAGCTCACCACCTTGATAATAATAATAATTGATTTCAAATTTTGGCACAAAGCCAGCAATTTTGAGGGAGGAAATAAGTTGATGTCATCAACCCCAGCACCCAACTAGTACTTATTTCATCAACCCCAAAAGGATGGAAGGTAAAGTTGATCTCAGCAGAATTTGAACTCAAAACGTAAAGATGCCTGGCATGGTAACGATTCTGTCAGTTCACCACCTTAATAATTTTTTCACTTAGGCACAAGGAAGGCAATTTTGAGGGAGGAGGAGGAGGAGGAGCTAGTTGGTTATATCAAACCCTGATACTCAAGTACTTTATTTTATTTATCCTGGGAGGATGAAAGGCAAAGAGTTGACCTCAACAGGGTTTGAACTCAGAACATAAAGAGTTTGACAATCCTCCACTTATGTTAACAATATTAAAGAAAAAAAAAAAATTTTTTTTCCAACAGTGTAGTTCAGAAAAGTTAAATGAGATTTGAACCTGCTTTGCCACACCACCTTCACTATCATACATCCCTTTCTAAATCTTAATTATAACTTTAATAGCAACCCAACCAACACCATCCAATTCTTCTTTCCTGAGTCCAATAGGTTCTTCTTCATCACCCACAACAGAGGTTGACACTGTCCCCCCAACGACACTAGACCCTCACCGCCTAAAGATATTTGCACTGCTCACACACACACAGGGTCACATATGAAGTATGAAGTTAAGGAGAACGTCAAGAACATCATAGACACTGGCAGTGTATGGCATAGCAGTTACTGAGATTGCAAGAGTGACAAGAACTGGTCGAGAGGTCAAGGGTCAGAATAGGGTTTTGCAGATTAGAAAATACTTGTAAACAGAGATTAATAGAACTATCTACTACTACTACTACTACTACACACACACATGCATGTGTATGTGTATACTTACACATACATGCACACGGCCATACACAGATCCACAACTACATATACTACACAGTTTAATCACATGCACAACAATACAATTTTACACTACAACATACACTACTATTCTCTATACAGACACTAGCACAGTTTACATATATATATATATATATATATAGATAGATATATATATATATAGTGAAGTTTCTTTGTTTATTGTATAGGCACTACACATAAGTGTCAGATAAAATACCTGAGACGCCAAGGTATAAAAAAAATGTTAAAGAGAATTACAGATAGGTTCAACAATTTATTTATACATATATTCTGCCATAGATCAATGCATATCAGTCTTTAAAGGTTTTTTTTCTTCTTTCTTTAAGGTAGACCACCAGATATTCACACATGCATGTTTACCTTTTCCAAGCCACCAAGGAGAAGGTAATCTTAGATTAATACTCAATATTATCATCATTTAAGGATCCATGTTCCATGCTGGTATGTGCCAAACAGTTTGACACAATCTGATGGAGGCCAAAGACAGCCTCAGGTACCAGTGTCTATTTTGGCATAGTTTCTATGGCTTGATGCCCTTCCTAACACGAACCACTTTACAGTGTGTACTGGGTGGCTTTTTTGTGACACCAGCAATTTTGATATTGGCATGCAATTTGCAAGATTACAACACCTGAGGCTGGGGCAGCTTTATGCTAGGAGATGAGAGAAGGGAGGGATGAGCAAGTTCTTGTTGTTAAGAAGCTACATGGCTTAGATGGGAATTAATTTCAAAGCAGAATTTTGTGGCCAAATGCTCATCCAGTCACCAATCCTCAATGCAGGGGACGTTTTTTTTTTTTATATATATTCCACATGTCTTTGAAAGCATAGAGCAATTGGTTGTCATATCAACAAGGAAATGTAAACAACATTGCTGTTTCATTCAAACAACAAGCAAAATAACATTCACATATGCACACATATTTATACATACATAAATACACTCAATATAAACTTAGTAATGATTCTGTATATCCAATTCATTCACAAGGTATTGGTCAACCAAAGGCTACAGTAGAAGACACTTGCCCAAGGTGCCATGCAATGGGATTGAACCTGAAAATACGTGGGTGCTGGTGGGATGAAATAAGATAGTTAAATTATAAACAAACATCTACTAATGAAAAGACTCAATATTTTCAGTTGAGTCAAATTCCTTGAGCACAGTGGGTTGACAGGGACTCCAGGTTTCATTGCTTGGAGCATACTCAATTCACATATGTAGGTACACACATACACACACACACATGTTTGGTATTACAAATGTGGGAAAGTGTACTCAATACACAGATCCTCATCATCATCACCACTGTTTAATGTCCACTTTCCATGCTGGCATGGGTTGGACGGTTTAACTGGAGACTGGCAAGCCAGGAGGCCGCACCAGGCTCCAATCTGATCTGGCAATGTTTCTACAGCTGGATGCCCTTCCTAATGCCAACCACTCTGAGAGTGCAGTGGGTGCTTTTTATGTGTCACCAGCACAGGAGCCAGTCAGGTGGCAGTGGCACTGGCCACGTTCGGATGGTGCATTTTATGTGCCACCGACATGGATATCACAACTACAATTTCCATTTGATTTTCATTTTGATGTTGATGTACTTGACTCAATAGGTCTCCTCAAGCACAGCAAGTCGCCCTATGATCCAAGGTAATTTTGAATGGGCTGGAGCTGGTTATGCGAAACTGATGTAGGATATAGCCATGAACTCACTTTATTTGCCGGGTCTTCACAGTCACAGCATATCTCCAGAGGTCTCTGTCTTTCAACATTGCCTTTGTGAGGCCCAACATTCGAAGGTCATCCCATGTCTTCCTGGGTCTACCTCTAACCTGAATTCCTTCAACTGTTTGGGACTGGCACTTCTTCACACATCTCTCCTCATCCATCCATAGTACATGACCATACCAGCGCAAACGTCTCTCTTGCACACCACATCCTATGCTTCTTATGTCCAACATTTTTCTCAGGGCATTTACACTCTGTCGTGTGTGCACACTGACATTACACATCCAGCAGATCATGCTAGCTTCATTTCTTTCGAGCCTACGCATGTCCTCTGCAGTCATGGCCCATGTTTCACTGCTGTGAAGCATGGCAGTTCACACACATGCATCGTACAATCTACCTTTCACTCTGAGCGAGAAGCCCTTTTCAGTTGCCCGATACACACTGTACATGCATACATATGAATGCATAAATACACATATATATTTACATGTACAGCCTAAGGAAGAAAAAAGTGAATGAAACTGTTCATGGGACCTGGACCATATATTTGTAATACATTGGCTAAACCCAGTACTGATTACACTAAAGAGCAATGTTTCTCAACCGGGGTCTCCCAGAACCCTAGGGTTCCACGAGAAAGAGTGAGATAAGCTAATGCTAATTTCACGATCGTAATATCACTATACATGCACAACATATTCTTGGTTATTGTAATATAGGCATCATCCTATCTAACCTATTATGTTATCAAAAAAATATAACAACCATTGGGGATATATGTATTGGGTTGTCCGGAAAGTTCATGCCGATTTTTGAAGGAAAGAAGAAGGTCAATAAATACTTGCCATTATATATTTAATCAACCAAATATGAACCATTTTGTTGCACAATGCATCCCCATCTTTCCTTTAACTTGAAAATACCCTCTTCCCAGAATTCAAGTGGTTTCAAGGCAAATAAGTCGAAAAGGTAAGCTACTATAAATCAGCACGAACCTTCCGGACAACTCAATAATTTATGGACACTATATATACATATATATATATATATATATATATATATATATATATATATATATATATATATATATATATATATTTACCACATGAACTATGATGAAGGAAATATGAGAAAGATATTGTATATAATCTTTTTTGTGCAGGGGTTCCTTGAGACATGTAATTTATTTTAAGGGTTACGCAAGGGTAAAAAAGGTTGAGAAACACTGCTATAGAGGCTCAGAAACTAACAGTGCTTACCTCCCCTCAAATCACATGAAGATCATGAGTATTTTGATAGCCACTTGATCACCAGTGGACAGCCTGCTTCAACATTGTATGACAGTCCAGTATCACATCGACATTATATTTAGAACTGATGTAACCTCCAAATATGGAGAGTGATTAACTATCATAAATGATACACGGTTAAGGTTTGTATAACACATGGATATTTGAATTTCCAAACAGGCTAAAAGTACTCAATACCAAAGTAGTGTTGTATTTTAATGTTGATCTTTACTAACAGTGGTAACTGAGTAATAAGTCATTTCAGCACATCACTGCAAGTATGTGTGTGTGTGTGTGTGTGTAAATATGGTATGCATATGTGTGACATTTAAAAACAAGATAATGTGCTGGAAAAAAAATTGAAAAGATAACTGTGATATATTGATCAACTTAGGCTAACGACAATAGCAACCACAACAACAGCAACAACCACAACCACAACAGCAATACACTTGCATTGGACAGCCAACATGCATCATCCATGATATTTATATGGCACTCTGTTTCACAAACACACACGTCTACATGTGTGTCTGTGTGTGACTACAGAAGGTATTTTTTGATGGAGTGTTGGAGTGATAGTAAGAGGTTAATAATTCAACTGTGATACATGATATGTAGAAGGCAATGTGTGTGTGGGTTGAAAGAGAGAGTGGGGAAAGGGAGAGAGGTTTCAGGAGAGAAAGTGATGGGAGAGAGAGAGAGAGAGAGAGAGACGGAAGAGAGTGGAGTGAGGCAGGTCGAGTGAAAGGTGCTGTATTTAATAGGGTAGTGTTGTACAGCTCTGTCACCGAAACCTAGCAAGATGTGTCAGGGCAAGACGAAGGTTTGGGGCAAAATGAAGGTTTGTGTCAAAACAGGCATTTCTCTATCAAAACCATTTCTCCTCTTCTCACCAATCACAGATAGTGAGCCCCCCACTACCATCTTTAGACTCAAGATCAGGAGTTAATGGAAGTTAACCAGACAACAAAGAAAAATCAGAAAATGAACAAATATCACTTAAGGGTCTCTAATAAAATTTTGCTTCGTCCACCCATTGAATATCTGCATATGAATAGTTGAAATACATATCTACACAACTGGCCAGTTACAGCTTCCTGTTATGAACTTTCAGATGATAACCTTACTGCATACTTTCAACATAATCTGCTTAATTTAATAACCAAATACACCTCATCAAAATCTTTCCCCGTCTTTAAAACAGGGACCAAATAAGAGCCTTTCTACACTCATCCAACCTGCCCAATGTGACAACTAAATTTCCCATCAACAAACTATAAAAACTTTGAGCCACACAAGTAACTGGTGAGGGAACCTCTAAACAGTTGTTTCATTTACTCAACATATTAACCAAATCTTTCCTGTTCATTTCTCTATATATTTTCCTTCTCTTGTTCTTTCCTGTCTTGCAAGTTACTTGGCAACCTCACTAGTACTAGTGGCATGGGGGGGGGGGGGAGCACCTAATACACATTGTAAAACGGTTAGCATGAGGCAAGGCATCCAGCAGTAGAAATCATGCCAAAGCTGACACTGGAGCTCAATGCAAACCTGTGGCTTGTATCCTGTCAAACTGTCTAAACCATTCCAGCCTGGAAAGCAGACATTGAATGATAACGATTAATATTACTGCTATGTCACCAAAATCTGGATCATTACTGCCATGTCATCAAAGACGAGGCCTCAAGCTTCACCTGTACAGCCTTCCTGGCAATAATGTATTGACTCTCACTACCAACAAAACCTCAGAATACTTCAGAAAGTGTAGGTCCAGGAGAAGGACTGATGCCTTCATCTAGACGCCGGGTTTCACTTACTCTTTCCTCTTTTACTCCTACTGGTTCAGTAGAATTGAATCTTGGTTGATTTTACCTTTAGGGTCCTTGAAGTACTTCGGCCACATGGTGGGCCAGCACTAAATGAAATATGGATGGACGATGCCTGGTGCCATGAGACCCACACTATCGTATCAGAAACACAAATAATGGGTTGAGCTGGACAACCAGTGCAACACCCACCACCACAAAACTAAAAGCAAGAACATCTTTGGTAAGTTGGTTGGTTGGTTAGCTGTTTAGCCCCAGGCTCACCCTGACCTGGTAGAACCATGACCAAGGTGTTCCAGCCAGACCATTCAGTTTTGTTTTCTTTTCCCCCCAGAATTAGTGTATCTAGGAGAACATTATGTAAAGTGTCCTTCATGGTAAGTTGTGATTTGAGGAAGACAGCTGTTGTTTCTACTGACCCCACAGATGCTTTCTCATCACTAGACTGTGGCCATGCTGGGGCACCATTTTGACGGGTTTAGTTACACAAATTGACCCTAGTACTTATCTTCTCAAGTGTGGTAAATATTCTATCGGTCTCTTTTGCTTAACTGCTAAGCCTTGTGAATGGATTTCGTACACATGAACTGAAAAAGCCCACTATGTGTACATGCGTGCATGTGTGTGTAACCTTGTCCAGACATTATGTGATTGTTGTGAATGAGCATCATCATCATCATCATCATCATCATCATCATACAAGCAAGGTTATTCATTTCCACCCTTCTGTGAAAAACATGTCAGGCCATGGGATCTATTACTTTGTTGGGAAACAGGTGAAAGTTGGTAACAGGAAGGACATTCTTTCCAACGTGCTAGCATGCCACTAAGTATAATAATAATAATAATAATAATAATAATAATATACAGATATGGAAATATTTTACTCTCAAACGCATAATAATGATGCTGAATAGCATATTGGTTTGAGAGTAAAATATTTTCATATTTGTATATTTCAATACATCTCAACGCTTCTAAAAAAGCAAACTTCGTTTGCTTATATAATTCGCAATAATAATAATAATAGTTTCAAATTCTGGTACAATACCAATAATTTCAGAGTGGGAGGGAAGGGGTTAGTTGATTATATTGACCCCAGTGCTCGACTAGTACTTATTTCATTGACCCTGAAAGAACGAAAGGCAAAGTCGACCTTAGTGGAGTTTGAACCCAGAATGTAAAACTAGAAGAAATTCCACTCAGCATTTTGTCCAGCAAACTAACAATTCTGCCAGCTCACCACCTTAATAATAATAATAATAATAATAATAATAATGGTTTCTGATTTAGGCACAAGACCAGCGATTTTGAGAGGAAAGTATTAGCCAATACCACTGAAAGACAAAGTTGCCTTCAGCAGGATTTGAACTCAGAGCCAGAACAAATGCTGGACGGTATTTTATCCAATGCTCTACTGATTCAGCCATGCACAAAATTTAAGAGAAAGACTATAGTATAATTATGATAAACCACATTTCTTAAAAATCGTGGTAGAGGCCTTAGTCTTGGGACCACTCATGTCTAGAAACTGAGGTTGGGGGTAAGTAAGGGCATGCTTGCCGTAGAAAATTCAGCTCCAAAAAAAGCCTCACGATAGCAAAGGAGAATGGGCACCAGCCGGCTCAAAGGTTGGGGTGGGCTGCACCTGCCTACCTTGGTTGCTATGGCAATGAGGTAGATCTGGCCATCCATGTTAATGGGGACAAGACTTGATTTAAAACTGGATGATGATGATGACAGTAATTCACTTGTAATTATTAACTTTGGAAGGAAATAAGACAAAAATCAATCCCAAGTCAAATACCTAAAATAAATTCTGCAAAGAATTTGTCATTCCACCAATTCCATTTGATTTCAAAAATATGATTCACATATGCAGACACCAAAGATAAGTAAAATGCCAAATATTTTCTCTCTCATTAGCAAATGATCTAAGGAGCACCACCTCACCAACCGACAACCCTGTCTATACTATGTTTTACACATCATCGTATGGGCCTCTTATCCCCTCACCAAATGCAAGACACAGTGTCTCGTGGTCAGTATACAGACAGACAGAACCCCAGTATTCCTGTTTTGATGCACAAAAAAAAAAAAAAAAAAAAAAAAAAAAAAAAGGGAGAAAAATATTTTTCTTAAGTACAATTATGACAGAAAACTAATTAACTGTCAGGAACAAATAATAATAATAATAATAATAATAACAATAATAATAATATTGTAATAATGTTGAGGAAAAAATACACAAGAACAATGGTGAAGTTACAATGAAGACGATCACAACAATTATAACTACTACTACTACCACCATGACCACCACTACTGTTGCTACTACTACTACTACAATTATTACTACTGATGTCATTGTTGAAGGGAAATGCTGTTGAGTAGGGATTATGATACAGATAGGAGAGGAGAGATGGGACATGAAGAGACAAAGAAGAGAGGTAGGTGTGTGTGTGTGTGTGTGTGTGTGTGTGTGTGTGTGTGTGTGTGTGTGTATATATCATCATCATCATCGTTTAACGTCCGCTTTCCATGCTAGCATGGGTTGGACGGTTTGACTGAGGACTGGTGAAACCAGATGGCTACACCAGGCTCCAATCTGATTTGGCAGAGTTTCTACAGCTGGATGCCCTTCCTAACGCTAACCACTCAGAGAGTGT
>NC_068989.1:86044963-86053080 GCF_001194135.2 Octopus bimaculoides
TATATATATATATATATGTGGTGGTTGTCTACTCCTTATGCAGAGTTTGACCACCTTCTGTACGTACACCTTAGATCTATCATGGCATCTGATATGGCTTTTTAAACCAGACAATGTTTCGAAAAGACACCCACATAGATTGCATATCTAATTTGGATCACCAAGAGTTGCAGTTAAGTTCCGATTCTCGTGGATCTTAAAATGCCTTTTGAGGCCTCCGTTAGATTTTGAAGACCTTATGGCATACACAGCATATATACACACATACACATAGAGGTGGGTGGGCAGAGGCAGGCATACAATTGCTTAACATGAGTGGAATGTTCTTTTCATATCCTAAAAAGGAAACAGAGAAATGAAAAGAACATTCCACTCATATTAACCAACTGTATACCTACTTTTGTCCACTTCTGTGTGTGTGTGATTGTAAATAAATTTACCTGTGTATATTTACTAAACATGCATTTGGCCTCAATGTGTACATATATGTTCTGGTTAAACCCCAGGGCATAGCTTCACCTGAGTTTTGCTGGTTTATCCCACACAAACTTCCTAGTAATGTGTCCCCACAATTTACTAAGTTTACTCGGTTGTCTGCTCTCACTAAACAAGCTTATGATGTTCAAAAGCATTCCAGATGTGACAATCCCATCTTTTATTTAGAAACAGTGTATCTAAAACTTTCCAATGTATCTCTTTTTAAAGATAGTACAGGGAGATTTAACATCTATTTTTAGCAGGTTGACTAATTCCATAAAGACTTCCTTGTTGATTGTTACTTCAATTTTGATTAAGCAGATTTGTAATGATCTTGTCGCTTCTCAGGCACAATATATCTAGGACTACATTATTCAATGTGTCCTTCCTTTTTTTCAAAGGTGGTAGGATGCAAATGATTTCAAGAAAACCTGGTGGCTGTTTCTAGGGTCACCCATGCTGACCTGTGGTTGTAGGTAGTTTTAGTTCAGAGAGGGAGGTTCTGGCATTCTGTTGGTTATGACGAGAGTTCCAATTGATCCAAAAAACAGAACAGCCTGATAGTGAAATTAATGTACAAGTGGCTGAGCATTCCACAGACATGCATATCCTTAACATGCTTCTCAGGGAGATTCAGTGTGACATGGAATATGACGAGGCTGGCCCTTTTGAATTACAGGTACAGCATGAAATAAAATGTCTTGCTCAAGGAGCACAACGTGCCGCCAGGAATTGAACTCACCAACTTACAATTGTGAGTCAAATACTCTAACCACTAAGCTACGCACCTTCACCGAGAGGGAGGCAGATGCTGGTTAAACAGCCTCCTCCTCCTCCTTGATAAGCTTTGCCAAAAAGCTCCATCTGATCTGACCCCGATATTGAAGAGAAGGAACATAGACAAACAAACAAGCAAATAGGCAGGAAACCAAATAATCAAAAGCTACATTCTGCCCGTCCTTCCTGCTTTGGAAATATTTTGGCAATATATCAAACTGTACACTTAGCCATCTACTTTTTGGTTGGTATAGTAGGCCTGACATACCGAAGAATTACCAGCTTAATTATGAGTTACCATCATCATCATTATCCTTGCTGGTTGTGGAGTACCTCCTCAACACTACCCACCAAACCCATTTTGTGCTGTATTTTCTTTTCGACCAGCAATCTGATTTTGTAATATGTGTTTTTGAATCACATATATATTCTAGTTCACAATATAAACTACCACACCGATTTACAGCAATGGTTATCAACCATGTTTTTCTTATGGACTCCTTCGATCCCTATTTATACTAATCATTCAATGTTTAAAAAATCCTAATGTATTTTTATGATTAAATATTATTAGGAATTGTATTCAAAAATTGTTAAAATATTTTGTGTATTGTACAAGTATAACCAATTTATTAGTTACAAATTTTAACAACAAAATCTTACATGGACCCCAGGTGAGAACCCCTGATCTATAGCACAGATATTACTGGTGATCCCTGTGATACAAAACAAATATTGTATTCAATCAGTACCGCAGCAATTACCAGCATTTCACATGCTAAAAAGTGCTAAAAATGTCCATTATACTTCAATTTACGGATGTTTTAAAAGATATTTATTAATGACTTTTTGCTACAGATCATATTATATAAGCTTTAAGAGTTTCTTTGTCACAAAAACTACTTTATAGAGAGCAGCGTTCTAATGATGGAGATGACAGCGACTCACACCCTTCTGATATCCGTGTTCTGTACATTCCCTAAAATTTGAATAGTTTAAACTATAGTAATGTGGGGCTCCATAAAAAAAACATCACCAGTGACTCCTATGATATGTAAAGGATATAGCTTGGGGAGTCATCAGTGACTCTCATGGTAGGTGAAGAATTAATCTTATAGCATGACATCGTTAATTACCTAAGTTTTCTATCAGTTTATCTATGAGGATCAATTTCTTTGGATCTAATCAAGCAATTTCCTTCTGTTTGCATCAATCTTTTTCCCTGCCACAGGCATCTCTGTCACCACCCCACAGCAGGTTTTCTCCCATCCTTCAACCATATCAGTTCAGCTGCTCCTTCTCTCTCAGCCCTTCATTGACTTTCACACATAAACATTACACATTCAACGGATCACACACACAACTAATTTCTCACCAGCATCCCCAATATATCTTGTGATGAGCTTGATATCAAGCCATTACCATTCTGTCTCAACAGTACACAACCATCAGATCGCACTTGACTCACTTCTCTCCAGCTTCCACAGATCTTAGGGTCTTTCATTGTGTCTTGGGGAATAGGACACTTCAATTTTACATGCCTCGAGTCAGAAGCAAGTTCTCAGGAATAAGAACCAGGTTATCTCGGCAAAGTGCCTATGACAGACTGTCAGCTTATTCAGGGAGGAAGGGAAGGGTGCTTAATACCACCAAAACCATAGCTACACACAGGCCCTTATGAAAAGGGAAGTTTCAAGAAAGGGGCAGGAGAGCTTCAGTGACATTTTCATTTACCCACTCTCCCAAAACAGATCTGCTGAACTTCTGGCACACAGCAACAGAAAGTGGGGGGAAGGGGACGAGGGAGTCAAAAGTAAAAAATTGTCTAGCGCTAGAGCAGAGTTTGTATAGCAGTAGTTCCTACTTACCATTTCCAGAGCAAGTTTGTGGCCCTTTAGTGCCGCGTAGTGTACAGCGTTGTAACCATTGCGGTCCCGTAGACCAGGCTTGGCTTCATATTTCAATAGTAGTTCCACAACTCTGTGTGAAGGATTAAAAGATTATCATGGATTAGCTACAAATAGATTCAACTGCCAATAGTTTCAATGCAAAATTACAGCAGATGTTTTCTAACAGAAAAACAGAAAGGGTTCATTAACACGAATAGCAGATGTTCTTCAGTGTAACCAATAAAAATGGTCGCTACCAAAACAATAGACACAATGTTCAAATCCCATCAGAGGCGTTTTGTTGCTGTATTTCTGTCTCAAAGTCTAAGAACATTTACATTATTATATATACTTAAATATGTATGTGGCTGTATGTCTAATATAGTTGCACATACATGTGTCATGTGTGTATGTAGTTGTGTGTCTATGGTCTTGTGTTTATGATTTTATGTGCATGTTTAAGTATGTAATTTTACATATGTTTGCACGTTTTTAAGGTTATTATGTCTTTATGAGCAATTATATATATATATATGCAGGGAGAATTCACGAAAGAACAGACAAAGACAGGTGGTGTAAACAACAAATGGATGTATTAGTATAATGCTCAGGAATAGAGAAAGTCTTTAACGTTTCGAGCCTACGCTCATCAACAGAAAGGAACACAGAAAGAAACAAGGAGAGAAAAAAATATGGGTAGTGGTCAGCAATCTATCATGGCGGTGTGGTCTGATCAATAAGTATACAGACAGTTGCCATAGTAATGAAGCTAAAGCACGCAGAGTGAAGCCGCTTGGCACAGATTGACCCTCAACTCTGCTGTGCATGCGCATTAAGTTTTAACGTTCTAGCTCACTTCTGCTGTTTACAGCAGTGCTTGGAAGGAAGATGTGTAGTGTGTGATCGTCACATTGACCATGACAGAAAGTTGAGCAGAGAATCTGCATCAAATTTTGCCAAAAGCTTGGCGATACCTGCTCAGAGGTGTACACGAAGTTTGCAAAAAGTTTTCAATTGTTCTTGACACAATCAAGGAGATCTTGTGCAACTGAAACCTGAGTGTCTTTTTGGTCAGCTGAAAGCAGTTCTGGCACAAATTTGGCAGACATGCATCTCATACCCAAATCTTCAGTGATAATGTAACTAATCAGCACATCCTCTGATAACTCACAGATGGTGATTCAACGATTTCTCCTCACATCTGTGACGTTTTTCTCAGTTCTGCTGGTTGTGGGTCAATATCAACATTTTTCAGCCATCTTGGAAATGTCTGAATCCCTCGTATGTTTGTGTGCCGCTCATACTCTCCTCTCCATACACCTTCTGCAACTTTGCATAGGCCTCTGAGCAGGTATCGCCATGACAACTTTCTCTCTCATGGTCAATGCGACAATCACACGCTTTTCACTTTCCTTTCAAACACTGCTGTAAATAGCGGAAGTGAGCTAGAATGTTAAAACTTAAGGCATGTGAACAGCAGAGTTCAAGGTCAATCTCTGCTGAGTGGCTTCATTCTGTGTGCTTTAGCTTCGCTACGATGGTAACAGTCCAGATACTTATTGATCAGACCTCATATGTGTGTGTGTGTGTGTGTGTGTGTGTGTGTGTGTGTTGGGTGGGCCAGATGTCACACAAAATAAGTTCAATATGCTACAGAATTGTCAAAGACATGCTTCAATTTTTCTAAAATTGATTAAAATAAATAAGATAATGAGGAATACGCATGTACTTGTACATGTGGAACAAAATGAATAATAATAAATAAAATGTCGAATGCTTTGGCATGTGATTTTGGCCCACCCTGTGTGTGTTGTGTGTGTGTGTGTGTGTGTGTGTGTGTGTGTACAGATACATGCATAAGTGAGTGAACAAATGAAAGAAAAATAGCACTCAACACATTGTAACAGTTACATACATTTTAATAACAGTCTGACTGAACTCCACATGACAAAGTTTCATGAGTGTGTTGGACATGTCCATGGGTGTGTGGGACGTA
Organism: Octopus bimaculoides; assembly: GCF_001194135.2. Classification (NCBI taxonomy): domain Eukaryota; kingdom Metazoa; phylum Mollusca; class Cephalopoda; order Octopoda; family Octopodidae; genus Octopus; species Octopus bimaculoides. The sequence continues at coordinate 86,050,103 of NC_068989.1, forward strand.
TCATTGGAAGCTAAGAGTAGACTGTTTCTAGCATCTGATGATAGGGACATGTCCTACACGCACATGAAACTAAGTCATATGGAGTGGATCAAAACGTCATATATACGCGCGCACACACACACACAGATATATATAGAGAGAAAGAGTGTGAAGGAAACGTACTTGGCATCAACATCAGCAGCAGAAGCAAAATGTAGGGCTGTGCAACCTTGCTTATCTTGGAGGTTGATATCAACGCCTGCATTAATAAGAGCCATCACACACTGTTGGTGAACATGTGCTGCAGCATAATGGAGAGCCGTCCTGTCAACAGAAAACAAACGATTACATAAAACAGCAACATACATGTTAATATATATGCATAAAAAGGTAGAATTAGATTTGTCCTTTAATTTGGAAGTTTCCAAAAAAAAAAAAAAGATTTCTAATATTGATTCTTCATATTTTGCTGGTAGTTTACAGGTGTAAATTTGCGAATATGAAAATAATACTTGTATATAGTGTGTTGTGAATTTATGGAAAGAGATCCCATAAAGATCAAAAATTTTGTTAAAAATGGAGGGAACGTCTCTAAAACCTCTTTCACTTATATTTTCAAATAACCGTTACAGCCTTTAGTTATAGTTTATACCTAACTGGATTTGCATCTCTTTTTCTCATAAGGATAAATATAAATCTCCTAGATCTTATTCTGCTATTTCCTTTCTCAAGTCCTTTGTAAAAATTTTGTTTATACTTCTTGCACTGAAGAGTACATTGATATATAATTAATTTAATTTAAATTAATTAATTCTATTCAACCATGAATTTGCATGATTTTTATATCACTGTACGAAAGTGTTAAATATTTTAACACCTCTTCTCCAGTGGAAACCCATGTCGGACGATGTTATTGTTCACAAAATGCAATGTGAATAAGTGTACAACAAGAGAGAGAGAGAGAGAGAGAGAGAGAGAGAGAGATTGTTTGTGCATTCTTACCTGCCTTCATTGTCCAAAGTCATTTCATTGGCACCGTATGACAGCAACAACTCAACACAGTCAACATTACTGCAAGGAGAATAGAACAATATGGCGGGGAGTAAGTGATTTGGTGAGGGTGGAATAGTAGAGGGGGTGGGGAAAGTGAGGGTGAAAGAGCAGGGAATTAGGTGCTGTGTAGAAGAGAGACCATTGTAGTTTTAGTCAAAGAGGTGGTGAGGGAAACAATGATAGAATCAGAGTGGGAGTCACAATTTAACCAATGACCATTAAATATTGGTGGTCAAAATCACACACACACACACCCATACTCACATGCATTCACTTTGGTCACTCCCTGACCACACCTACACCCACTTGGTCACTTGTTGACCACATCCATATCCACCCACACTGGTCACTTCTTGACCACACCCACTTTGGCCACTCACTGACCACACACATACTCCCCAATTTGGTCACTCACTGATCATACATACCCACCCCCACCCAGATTTGGTCACTCATTGACCACCTCCACCCACCACTCACTTTGGCTCTCCCTCACTGATCACGCCCATACCCTCCACTTTGGTCACTCAGTCACCACACCCATAACCATCCACTTCAGTCACTGATCCCCACCCTCCCATACTTTGGTCACTCACTGACCACACATGCCCACCTCCACCCAGATTTGGTCATTCATTGACCACCCCCAACGCTTTGGACACTCACTGACCCCACCACCCCTACCCACTTTGCCCCCTCTCACTGGCCACACCCATACCCCCCACTTTGGTCACTAACCACACCCATCCACTGTAGTCACTAACCACACATACCTACTTCAGTTACTTACTGACCAGGCACAAACACTCCAGCCACTGACCATTGATCCCCACCCTCCAATAGTTTGGTCACTCACTGACCACACATACCCACCTCCACCCAGATTTGGTCATTCATTGACCACCCCCAAAGCTTTGGCCACTCGCTGACCACCCCCAGCCACTATGCCCCCTCTCACTGCCCATGCCCATACCTCCCCAGTTTGGTCACTAACCACACATACTTACGTCAGTCACTTACTGACCAGGCACAAACACTCCAGCCACTAACCATTGGTCACTTACCCGCTAACAGCAGCAGCATGTAGACAAGTCCGGCCGCAATCATCTGGCATATTGATATCGAAGTCAGCCATGTGATTAAACAATTTCTTCACACAGTCCACATAACCATTGAGGGCAGCTACATGTATAGGGACCATACCATTACAGCCAGGCCTGAGTGGACGTCACCGATGGAAAGAAAAAGAAAGAGAGAGAGAAGAGATGAAGTTAGAGACAATAGTATCATCATCATCATCATCATCATTGTCAATGATGCTAGAATAAACAGTTGATTGGTGGTGGTGGTGATGGCGGGGGTGGTGGGAGTACTAGCAGTGATATTAACGAGGATTCCCTAATGGCAATGATATTGGATAAAGGTCGTGATAACAATGGGGGTCCTGATGGTAGCATTAGCAACGAAGGTGGTGGTAGTGGCAGTGATGGTGGTGGTAGTAGTAGTGATGTTGCTCGTGATAGTGATAGTTATGATGATGGCGGTGGTGATGGTGGTAGTCATGGTGATGAGGACAGAAATGGTGATGGTGATGATGATGATGATGATGATGATGATGATGATGATGATGGCAGCCAGGATAATGACGGTGGTGGTGTATATGTATGTAAACGTAATAGATGACGTGTGTAGCCCAGTTTTTTTAAAACGGGCTACCCTATCCCAGTGTGTCAAGGGTTGTTGTCAAGAAGGGGATCTGGCTGTAAAATACGGCCTTAAAAATTTCCATCCAATCCATGTTCCCATGCAAAGGAGGCTGTGGGAATGATGACAATGATGATGGTTTGACATTCAATAAATATATGCTTGGAGAGAGAGAGAGAGAGAGAGAGAGAGAGAGAGAGAGAGAGAGAGAGAGAGAGAGAGAGAGAGAGAGAGAGAGAGAG
>NC_068989.1:86053430-86057500 GCF_001194135.2 Octopus bimaculoides
GTGTGTGTGTATATGTGTATGCATGTATGTATGTGTGTGTGTGCATGCACGCATGTGTGTGTGTGTATGCATGCATGTGTGTGTATATGTATGCATGCATGTTTGCATATATGTATGCATGCATATGTGTGTGTGTATGTATGCATGCATGTGTGTGTGTATGTATGTGTGTGTGTATATGTATGCATGTATGTGTGTATATGTATGCATGTATATGTATTCATGTATATGTATGCATGTGTGTGTATATACATGTGTGTATATGTGTGTATACACTTGTATGCATGCATGAATGTGTGTGTGTCTATTTTTATATCCGTATTTATTCCCAATCACCGAATGACAACCAGTGTTGGTAAGTTTATGTCCCTGTAACTTAATGGTTCAGGAAGAGAGACCAGGCTTTTGGAAAAAAAAGAAAGAAAGAAAGACTACTGGGATTGATTCATTTGACTAAAATTCTTCAAGGCAGTACTCCAGCATGGCCGCAGCCTAATGACTAAATCAAATAAAAAGACACACACACACACACACATGTGCATGTGTGCCCGTTATATTATATAAATTAGTATATGTATTACTTACATGTAAGAATTAGCTCCATTTTCCAGTAATGTATTAATCATCAGCTCATGACCATATCGTGCAGCAATGTGCAGTGGAGTGTTACCGTATTTATCACACGCATCTATCTCGCAACCTGTATAAATAGAAAGCAGAAAATATAGGCTCAAATTACATTCAAATGTCACCTGCTGCCACCTCTTGCTCTTGTCTGTCTGTGTGTAGTTACACGTGTGTATGAGTGTGTGTATTTGTGCGTGTGTGTGTGTGTACATCTATAATGCATGCATATTCTAATACACTTAATATATATTATATGCCATATTTTCTGGCATACAAATTGTATTTTCCAGGTCAAGGTTTACAGCCAAAAAAAAGTAGGTCGACTTTTACACCAAGGTAACCAAAAATTTCCATGGGAATCATAGCAGGATTTGGAAGGATAGTATGTAGTGTAAACATTTCAACATCATCCCCATGACAACCTGCATGCTGGAAAAACTGTCACCCACAAGCGATGATCTAGTAACCTGTATCATGCTTTCAGTAATGGTTTTTAGGTGCTTATGTACTCTTGAGCTGACAGAGACACCTCAACTTTCTCATCCTTGACCTACTGAAACGTGGAGGATACGACAGCTGGAAGGAGAGATCATGGCCCCAGCGCTTGGCAGTTCCTCTTCTTAGATGAATAGACTAGAGCAATGTGAAATCAAGTACCTTGTTTAAGGATTCAACATACTGCTCAGTCCAGGAATTGAACCCACAACTTCAAGAGTGTGAGCCTAATGCCCTAACCACTAAGCCATATATCTAAACACATAATTAGTATATAAATGATATACATGTATGTATACTCATGTAAATATGTACATAAACATGTACCTAGATAGGTGTGTATTGTGTATAAGTGGGTGTGCAGATGTGTGTGTGTGTATGTGACAAATACATATTTGATCCTCTGAAGAGATGAAAGTGGTAAAAACAAAGAAATAAAAGTGCCAAATTTCAATTTGGTTTCCATACCTATCCTCACCTATGGCCACGAATATTGGATAATGGCCGAAAGTGTATGACTGCCGATACAAGTGGCTGAAATGGGGTTCCTCCAAAAGATCTCCGAAGCAACATTACTTGACATGTATGGCTCAGAGAACAAGGAGTCTCTTCTCAGGCCGAGTTTCTACTTGGTCAGAATATAGCAAGAAAGAACCGCAAGACAAATTCTTTGATCCAAGCCAACTGGCAGGGAACCAGGGAGTAGACCGAGAATGAGGTGGTTGGACAATGTCCCATAGTCTCAGTTGGTCACATTTGGGAATTCAACCAGAATGGTCATGACAGCCATTTCTGATTAGACCTTATGGAGGAGGTGCCTGGGGAGTCTACACTTATGACCCTGCCAGAAATAGTAGATTGATATTTGTGTACATAGATGCATGTTTGCACGTGTGTATATATATATATATACACATGCATATGTATGAAGTATGATATATAGCAGTAATGTATGTTAGTGTAAACATGCTAGTAAGTGTGTATATAAGCACAAATATATTACACACACACAAAATTTAAACCAAAACAAACATTATGTTAATAATTAGCATGCTTCTAAATTTATGTGTGTATTTCAAAGTACGTTTATATATACATCTGCAGATGTATATATGTGTATGTACATCTGTTTCCTTGTTGTACTTGAGATTTTCTGTGCTAGAATGAGTTGGATAAATACTTATTGTGTGTGTGTGTGTGTGTGTGTGTGTGTGTATACACACACACACACACAATGGGCATCTTTCAGTTTCTGTCTACCAAATCCACATACAAGACTTTGATCAGCCTAGGGTTATAGTAGAAGACATTGCTCAAGGTGTCATGTAGTGGAACTGAACCTGAAACAATTACAGCTGGGAAGCAACCTTCTTAACCACACAGCCATACTTGCACCTACATGCATACATCTTAAATTATGTTTTACTTTACAATACTGACTGATCCCATTACTCTCAAAAATAAGAAGGTTAGAGGGTCTTTAGAAATAGTCAGTTATGTCTTTAACAAAAAAACAAGGGATACCCCATAATTCAGGAACCTCTGCATGGTCACTCATGTCCACAATAGGACATTTTTTGCTGAAGCAAACGAGGGAGCCTCTATGCAATCACTCACCAACCACATACTATACCATCATGGGGTCCTGCCAATCACACACACACACACAATACCGTTGTAGGTTTCCTCAATCAAGAATCACTTGGGGGGTAAGACAAAAACAATGAACCAACCAAAAGAGGATCTGCTCACCATACTCAATTAAGGTCTGTGCCCGAGTAAATCTGCCATGAAGGGCAGTCATATGAAGAGGGGTACGGCCATCTTGGCACTGAAATGGAGAAAGGCAACAAGCGAAAAAAAAGAAAAAAGAAAAAAAGAAACCATTAATGTGTGAAGAAAAAGGCATGTGAAGGTCAGTGGCACAAGAGAGGGAGAGAGAGAAAGAAAAAGAGAGAAAACAGAAAATGGGCAAAAAAAAACAACATTATTATGAATATCAACAACAGTAATATGAAAAATTTAATTATAAAGAGCAGGGATAAAATTATCTCAACATTGTAACTAGACAGGTGAATATAGTGGTGGTCACTGCGAAAGTGGGCTATTTCAGGGAAGTACTGCCTGTAGGGTCTATTTTGGTGAGAGTACAAACAGGAGCTGTTTTGGTAATGATACTGCTTGTAGGAACTATTTTGGTGTAGGAGCTGTTTTGTTGAGAATACAAACTGCAGGGGTTGTTTGGACGACAGTACAGCCTGCAGGGGCCGTTTGGGCGACAGCACTGCCTGCAGGGGATGTTTGGGCAACAACACTGCCTGCAGGGGCTGTTTGGGTGACAGTACTGTCTGCAGGGGCCGTTTGGGTGACAGTACTGCCTGCAGGGGCCGTTTGGGCAATAGTGCTGTTAGTAGGAACTATTTCAGTAAATAGCTCTGCCTGTAGGGGTTGTTTTGGCAACAGTATTGCTTGTAGATGTTGATGCGATGACTATTATTTGTAGGGGTGTTTGGTAATGGCATAAATTAGAATATGTTCTGGTGACAGTAGGGAATGTGTAGGCCTGCATTAAACAATGAAGTTAAATAAACACTCCAGAAGAAGGGTCAGTGCACTCCAAGGGTCATGCATATCAGTAAGTTATAGAAAGGCCTTTAATGCAAAAATGAAGGTGGTTAAAATCACCTAGGTTATTGAATTGGCCAAATTTCAAGAAAACAAAAGCAAGCACAAGTCAGTAGTTAACATTAGAACATGCTAGGAAGGCAGAGCTGATGACTGGTTGAAGTCCCAGGATCTCCTCTACCTTCATGTTAATACAGAATGAGGTAGTAACCCCATGAATTCCTTCCTTCCTACAAACAAAATAGAATTTATCCTCCCTGATTGATTATTATTATGTTAGATATATATATATATATATATATATATATATATATATATATATA
>NC_068989.1:86058967-86060333 GCF_001194135.2 Octopus bimaculoides
AGTCACATGGTACTGGCAACAGCCACGCTCAAAAAGGTGTTTTTTACGTGTCACCTGCATGGTGCCTGTGTTTTTTCCCCTGCCATTGCTTTACAACCGATATCAGTGTGTTTATGTCCCAGTAACTTAGCGGTTCGGCAAAAGAAACCGATAGAATAAGTACTAGGCTTACAAAGAATAAGTCCTGGAGGTCAATTTGTTCAATTGAAGGCAGTGCCCCAGGTTGGCCGCAGTCAAATGACTAGAAGAATATCCCCATATTTAGAGGCAGCTGATTTGCCAGTACAGAAAGGTGAAGAAAGATAATCTAAACCAAAAAAAAAGTGTAAAAGAAAAAAAAAGTCATGGCTATCACACACACACACAAATTTTTTTGAAGGATGAATCAAAGCTGAAAGCCTTCTTCATGCAAGCTTTTTATGGACACACTGACACACAATAACCTCCATTTGAAAAGACACACACACACATATATACACATCATGCATTGTATATAGGTGTGTATCTTTATATGAGTTACCTACATGTGTGTGTATTATATATATGCACAAGTGTCTGGATGTATTTATGAGTATATGTGTGTAGGTATGTGCGTCTTAAATGTTTCCATGCACACACACACACACACACATACTCATTCTCTTATGTATATATATATATATCTATATATAGTATGTGTGTGTGTGTGTGTGTGAATTTATTGACTGGCAGAAGGAGGACATAAGGAATACAAATAAAACCAAACAAAACACACACAGTGTGCACTAACAAGTTGAACACCTACGCGTGCATTTCTTCGCACTTGTCATTCTCCGTCTATGTCTCTCCTGTAGAGAGAGAGTGGAAGAAAAAAATATATATAGAAACAGATAGATAGATAGATAGATAGATACAGTCAGACAGATACAAATAGAGAAAATATATATATATATATATATAGGGTGCGATGGGTAAATTGTCCCCATGCCTGTGCATTGTTTGTTTTTGATTTTGTTGACTACACAGTATAGTAAGGTTAGCTGGGCACCGTTTGTGAGAAAAATGGCACCATGACACAATTCTTTCTGCCAGAAATTTGGAATGACAAGCTGGACTACTTGGCATTCATGCAGGATGCTTCAATATGAACATTTCAGAGCGTTTGGGTGTCAATCTGAGGACATGTACTGAGAGTGATAAAAATCAAATCCATTCAACATCATGATATTTGGAGCGACCACTAGTGATGGCGATGTTATGCCTCCATTCATCTTCTCACATGGCCTCACACTCAACACAGAGGCCTACATCAAGTGCCTGGAGGAAGTTGTGCTGCCCTGGGTCAAGAGGATGGCTGCTGGAACACCCTATGTCAAGCAACAGGACT
>NC_068989.1:86060779-86065472 GCF_001194135.2 Octopus bimaculoides
ATATATATATATATATATAATAGATAGATAGTTGAATATACATAGATATAGACAGAGGCATGTGTTGTGTGTGTGCATACATTTCATCATCATCGTCGTCGTTTAACGTCCGCTTTCCATGCTAGCATGGGTTGGACAATTTGACTGAGGACTGGTGAAACCGGATGGCAACACCAGGCTCCAATCCAATTTGGCAGAGTTTCTACAGCTGGATGCCCTTCCTAACGCCAACCACTCAGAGTGTAGTGGGTGCTTTTACGTGTCACCCGCACGAAAACGGCCACACTTGAAATGGTGTTTTTTATGTGCCACCCGCACAAGAACCGGGTTACAGGAATATGTCATTGAGACATGTTTTATAGCGGGATGCTCTGTCATCAACCCTTATTTGCTGGTCAAGTAAATGATCTGAAACCCATGTGGTTGGAAAGTGGACAACACAGTCATATATGCATGCATATATATTAGAAGCACTTGATTCAGTCCCACTCTGTGGAACCTTGGGCAAGTGTCTTCTATAGCCTCAGGCCAATTGAGGCCTTGTGAGGGGATTTGCTACATGGAAACTGAAAGAAGCCGATTGTATACATACATATATATATCCGTGTGTGTCATCGTGTTTGTACCCCACCAGTACTTGACAACTGGATTTGGTGTGTTTATTCCCCCGTAACTTAGCAGTTTGGCAAAGGAGATCGATAGAATAAGTACAAGGTTTAAAAACAAAATATAAATACTGGGGTTGATGCAATTGACTAATAATTCAAGGCCGTGCTCCAGCATTGCCAATCTAATGAAGAAAATGTTGACAGCTACTTCCAAGTTTTAATTATGCACTATCTCTCAGACAGTCCATAGCACTGAAATTTTGAACGAAGTGCCAACCTTTTGCCTCGTGAAATACTGTAATCCCTTTCCATATCATGGTTTATTATTTAAGCTTATGTCAATTCCTCTGTGGTGTTGTTTTGCATTTATAATAAAAAAATATATACAAATTACAAAGATAAAGAAAAAATATATACAGTACAGTACTGTTTCCGCTTCACGGATTTTCACCTATTTCGGGGGATTTTGGAAAGTAACACCCGTGATAGTCGAGGGATTACTGTAGAATAATATAAGTATGGTACTCAAAGGTATTGAGTGATCCTTCAGTTTACTAGGGTTTGTTTTTATACATAAACACAAACATTAACACATCTATATCTATATATATTTATATACATGAGAGAGAGAGAGAGAGAGAGAGAGAGAGAGAGAAAGATGAAAGAAAGAGTAGAAAGGAGAAATATGAAACGGACATAGAAGTGAGGAAGACTAACAGACATTTTACAGGGGGACTGCATCCAAGGAGTGACTAGTTGCACATCTAAACAGCTAACGCAATTATGGTTGCGACTACATTGAAAGCAGACAGGGGGAGTGCACTGAAGTGAAGAGTGTACAACAAGAGAGAGACATGGATGAATATACGAATGTATGAATGGAGGAACGGCTGTACAAACAGGTGAATGAATGATTCCAGTGATGTCTGAAGGAAAGATACAGGATGTTTGTTCAAAAGAAGACACTGAATTAGCGGGAAATACTAATTAAATTAATCCTTGATCCCCTTCCAAACTAGCCCATTCAACTCTATTACATAATTTGTTTTTAAGTATATATATATATTTTTTTTATATACTTATACCTCAGTACTACGGACCTCCCATTAACGGATTTCGGAAGCAGTGGACAAAATCACGGCATATCAACAACACCTCTTCACCATCCATTGTATATCTGATTTCAAATTAAAAATGAACTTCCTGTATTATAAATGTATATTTATAGAGTACAGGCATTTTACATTGTCAGATTGGATAGTGTGCTTGATTAAAAGTACAGTACTCTATTTATTCCTCTGTCTTTCATAATGCAATTGTTGATATTAGCCACTCCTAGCGTAACCTAACCTTAGTGTTGGTACCTGCGGACAATCGGCTTCATTGAACCAATGTTCCGCGTTTTTAGTCTGTAGCACTGAGGAAGGAGTGTATTTTACTTGTTTCAATCATTAGACTGCAGCCATGCTGGAGCATTACCTCGAAGGGTTTTAGACAAACAAATCAACCCCAGGACTTATTTTTTTTAGACCTGGTACTTATCCTATTGGTTTCATTTCCTGAACTGCTAAGTTCCGAGGACGTAACACTGGCTGCCATGCGGTGGTGGGAGACAAACACTAAAACAGATATATACATAAAGGATGGGCTTCTTTCAGTTTCCATCAACCAAATCCACTCACAAGGATTTGGTCAGCCTGAGGCTATAGTAGAAGACACTTGCCTAAGGTGCCATGCAGAAGGATTGAACTTAAAACCATGTAGTTGCAAAGTGAACTCTAAACCACACGCAAATACACAGATTCTGTAACCCATATTCTAGTAACGCTATGAAACTCATCTCACAGAAAGGAGTAAGACAGTAACCCCACAAACAGTGTAATGTATTAGAGTTGGTAGTAGTGGTGTTGGGAGTGGGGTGGAGTGAAGGTAAGGTTTATTTCAATGCTTCTCAACCATTCTTTACCTAGGGACCCTTTTGATTTTCCTAGGCACCATAAATATTCAATGTTTAAAAAAAAATCCCATTATATATTTAAAATATTATTAGAAATTGTATAAAAAAAAATTATCAAAATATTTTGTGTACAGCAATAGTATAACCAATTTATTGCAAGAAAATTTTATATGGACCCCAGTCAAGGATCACTGGTTTATTTTATAAAACTGATGACCCAGTTAGGATACCACAGACAACAGCTACAGCCCTGCATAAATATCACAAAATGGGATCAGTTAGGGAATGGAATATGGTAAACAGAACAAGATGGTCAATAAATAGTAAGCAAATAGTCCTTAATTTACCTGGACTTTGGGATCAGAACCTGCCTTAATGAGGAGTTCAAGACACATACCACCATGGGTTGATGCAGCAGCGTAGTGTAAAGGAGTCTGCAAGACAAGATGGTTTGGGATTATATATATAGCAGGTAGAATAGAATAAATTATGAACTGGTAATTGAAGGCATCAAATCTTTTATAGCATATTCATACAGAGGAGAGAATAAAATACATCAATATAGCAGGTAACCAAATATAATCCAGAGAGTGAAAGGTCATAGTGATTTAGAGCAGATGGGTACAAATCCAGGAAAATAATTTGAGAGGCCCTTCATGTTGACTCAACTTGAAAAGGTAAGTAAAATCCAGAGGATCACTGGTGAGAATTTTGTAAGTGTTGAATAGCAAAGTGTAGACAGTTCTTTACAGCTGTTTCTGGAGTTGGTATATAATAAAAGCACTTCTGTGCATTTTACCTACATAAATACAACGTAGATGGGTGCAATTTATATTATATGAAACAGCACAGTATAAGTGACATGAGTGACTCAGCCCATCATCAAAAGATAAATGGAATTAGCAGTTTTCGCAGCTCAGTGCGTGTGTGTTTTACAGGGTCAAGTGCCAAAAATACAAAGAGAGACAAAACTTACAAAGGTTAACAAGGCCTGAAAATTTTCAGTTGATAGATCAATGTTTGTGAGTGGATGTTTTTGTATGTGGGTGAGAGTGTATATATGTGTGTGTGTGTGTGTGTGTGTGTGTGACAAAGTTGACAAATCTAGAAAATAGAAATTGATGTAATGTGCGTGAGTGTGTGCACATGAAATGAATATGCATGTGTGCAAGAGCGTATGTATGCGTAAATGAATGAGTGCATGAAAGTGTGTGGATATGTGCGTGTGTATACATGCAAGTGGGTATGTGTAAGTATGCAAGAGAAACTGTGTGCATGTAGGCGAAAATGTATGTATTCATGTGTACAAGTACACATTTGCAACCAGTGTGAATGTGTGTGTATGTGTGTGTAAGTAATAATGTGTACTGTAAATAAGTTGAAAATAAATGAAAAAAACCCCCAAAACATCAACAATAACAATAAAAAAAAATGAATTAAAGTTTAGAGTTTGAACAAGATATTCTGAAGATGCCAGAACAGGAGAAAGAGTAGTAGGCGGAGGAGATGGTGGTGGAGGTGTTGACTAGTACTCACCATGCCTCTGTGGTTCACAGAATTGATGTTTGCATTGTAGAGAATCAACTCTCGTACCGCCAGATCCTTGCCATTGAGAGAGGCGACATGAAGCGGAGTATTGCCATAGACATTCACAGCATCTACCTCTACACCCAATTCCAAGAGCAACTTGACGACATTTTCCTGCCCATTTGCACAGCTCGTGTGGAGTGGAGTGTACATCTGAAACACCGAGAAAGAAAGAAAGAAAGAGAGAGAGAGAGAGACAGCATAAATTATAAAAAATAGACACTTTTGATGGCAGAACATTTACGGTGAAGGTAGAAATCTTTCTTTATTACATACCTTATAATAAACATTATCATTTAAAGCAGTGGTTCCCAAACTTTTTCAGGCTGCGGCCCCCTTGGCACCCAGGCCACATCCCTAACGCCCCCACCCTCACCCTCCCCACCTCAAATATAGACCACTTTCTGCAGCAAATTTAAAACAACTGTATTTCACAAGCAAAACTTAAACCTAATTAAAGTATTAATATTTATTTTTACATCTATCACCCCATTTTGGCCACTCCACTATCATCCCACTTTTCTTCACCCCCCCCCCCCCC
>NC_068989.1:86065562-86076274 GCF_001194135.2 Octopus bimaculoides
CATTCAACGTGTTCATCCTTTAATGTCCACTTTCCATGCTGGCATGGGTTGGATGGTTTGACTGTAACTGGTAAGCCAGAGAAGTGCACCAAGTTCCAGTCTGATTTGGCATGATTTCTACAACTGGATGCCCTTCCTAATGCCAACCACTTCATAAGCGTAAGGGGGGGCTTTTTACATGTCATTGGCATGAGTGCCATTTACATGACACTTGCAATGGCCACAACTAATACACACACACCCACCACAGGCTTTTCTTTCAGTTTCTGTCTACCAAATCCAGTCTCAAAGCTTCGTTGGTTCAAGGCGATAATAGAAGCCACTTGCCTAAGATTCCACATAGTGGGATTGAAACCTAGACCTCCTGACTGCAAAATGAACTTCTTAACCATTTGGCCATACTGCACCTACTAAGTAATAGCAAAGATCTTCTAAAGCATTAAACTATATTTTCTGAAGATTTGTGGCATTCTACTTAAAAGCCATTAGTCTATATGGAAACTTGATTCACTAGAAATATCACCAAATATTCCTCCTTTAATATTCAGCCATTTTATTTAAAAAAAAAAGAAAAAAGAAAAAAAAAAAGAGACATGTAGAGTGTGAGGTTAAGAAGCTTATTTTGCAACCATGTAGTTTCAGGTTCAGTTCCACTGCATGGCACCTTAGGCAAGTGTCTACTATAGCCCCAAGCCAAATAATGCCTTGTTAGTGGCTTTGCTAGAGGGAAACTGTGTGGAAGCCTATCATGTGTGAGTAAGCTTGTCCCCACCATCCTACCACTTTACAACAGATGTTGGTTTATTTACATCACTGTAACTTAGCAGTTCAGCAAAAGCAACTGATAGAATATATATCATCATCATTTAATGTCCATTTTCCATGCTGGTATGGGTTGGACGGTTTGACTGAAAACTAGTAAGCTGAGGATTTGCACCAGGTTCCAATCTGATTTGGCACGCTTTCTACAGCTGGATGTCCTTCCTAACACCAGACTCATAAAATAAGGACTGGGGTCAATTTGTTCAACTAAATCAGGGGTTCTCAACCACTTTTTTTTTTCATCTATGGGCCCCTTTGATTACTATTTTATTCAGGTGGACCCCCATTGCCATTTGAGGTTTAAAAACTAGTTTTTTTTTAGAAACTTCTTTCAAAATTCCTATTTTGTTTTTCACACATTAACCTGTGTAGGTTGAATTATGTAAAATGTTAGAGAAAGAATCCTAGCTGTTTCTTGCAATACATACCAATACATACATCTAAAACAAAATATTTTCAGGGGACCCTTTCAAATTCTATTGTGGATCCTTAGTTTACTATTATGCTATGTGAACCCCTCCAAAATCTTATATGGACCTTCAAGGGCCATATGGCTCCCGGTTGAGAACCACTGAACTAAACTTTTCAAGGCAGTGCCTTAGCATGGCTGCAATCCAATGACAGAAGCAAGTAGAAGATAAAAGATAATGTTTGGAACATTTCTGATTGCAGGCCTGCTTGATATCAAGGTTGATCTGGAGCCATAAAATATGCTGAAATTCTTCACAATCATTCGTCATTGGATTCTGTTAATATGACAGACATAAGCCAGACTGACTGCTTTATGCAACTAAATATATTTGAGAATTCTTATTAATGAGATTATAATCTTGTTAAAAGGCTGTTTTAAGTAAATCCTAAGCTAAGCTCTGACCTTAATCCATCACTTTAGTCTTGATTGATTCACCAGACAACTGCCAGTATTTAATTGCTGAATGTCATAGCAACAGACAGATGAAATCAATCTTCACCTGGATAGTTAGGTAGTCTATCAAAGTGTGTCTCCTCCAGAAAAGCGTAGTAAGCAATTCCGTACTATTTAAGTAAATCCTAAGCGAAGCTCTGACCTTAATCCATCACTTTAGTCTTGGTTGATTCACCAAATAACTGCCAGTATTCAATTGCTGAATGTCATAGCAACAGACAGATAGATGAGACCAATCTTCACCTGGATAGTTAGCCAGTCTATCAAAGTGTGTCTTCTCTAGAAAAGCCAAGTAAGTGATTCCTTACTACAAGACAAATGTTTAGGTTTTTCCTATCAGCCTTTGGACTGTGGCCATGCAGGAGCACTGCCTTCAACTATGGAAAACAGACATAAAATAATTGTGTATGTGTGTGTATATGTATGTATGTATGTATGTATCATGCTTTTCATTTAACATCTACTTTTTCATGCTTGCATGGGTCAGATGGAAGTTGTTGAAGCATATTTTCTACAGCTGGATGCTTTTCCTGTCATCAACCCTCACCTTTTCCAAGCAAAGTAATATTTCCCTATGGAAGACTGGAAATGCACAACACCGCTTATATGATGGTTATGCTCATTTACACACAAACACACACAGGCATATACACGTGCGCACACATACACACACACACAACAGGCCTCCTTCAGGTTCTGTCTACGAAATCCACTCACAAGGCTTTGGTTAGCCTGTGGCTACAGCAGAAGAGACTTGCTCAGCATGGGACTGAACCCATGACCACATGGCCACGAAGGAAATTCTTAACCATACAACCCCACCACCAGACACACATGAAGATTTACATACTCCAGCCACAGACGTAGAGACTACATAATCAGTTGACTTGCTAGAAATAGCAGCCAAATTTTCTTTAAGTCTTCTGTAACTATTTCTAAGTAAATACTCCCCCTGTGTGTTTTGATTAAATTTGAAAATAATCAAGAATTAGAATGGATTTAGTAAAATAAATAATTTCTCTGTTATTAAGATGGTGTCTGCAATACGACAGAATCTATTTACATAAAATTATGAAGGAAAGTTTAAATTCAGATCAGAAGGTTTTTAAATTTTGCAAATTGGTAACATAAAAAGTGAGTGGTATCAAAAGGATTAAATTACTTCCCATTACGTCTGTTTTTCCTGCTAGTGTAGGTTGGAGGAATACTTAAAGAGACTATACTTAATAGACAGATGCTCTTCTCATCACTAACCCTCATTTGTTTTTTGTTTTTTGAGAAAGTGATTCTTTTTGTTTTTTTTAATTCTAATCATCTTTGAAAGCACATAGCTATCTTATTTCTTTATTTGTTTCAGTCATTAGACTGTGGCCATGCTGGGGCAGAGCCTCAAAAGATCTAGTCAAACGAATCAATTCCTATACTTTTTATTTTAAAGTCCGGTACTATTCTATTGGTCTCCTATCCCAAACTGCTAATCTACAGGGATGTAGTCAAACCAACACCAAATGTCAAGCAATGGGGGTACAACACAAAGACGCCCTCCACCACACATACAACAGGCTTCTACAAAATTTCAACAACCAAAAATCCCTCACAAGGGATTGGTGTGGGGCTATCGCAGAAAATACTTGTCCTGGGTGGTGTGCAGCGGGTTTGAACCCGAGGCCATGAAATTGCAAAGTGAACTTCTTTACAACACAATCATGCCTGTGCCTATTTGATAAACAGCCTTTGTTGACAGGGAATGTCAAAATAATGTCACCATTTTTTGCTGAATGCTTTCACTGGAAGACATGGAATGTAAACATCCACCCGACCTCCACAAATGCACACGACTGGTTTTCATACAGCTCGTGTAACAATTTCTTTCACATGACACCGGTCAGCCTTGTGAGTAAAATTGGAAGACAGAAACTATCTAACAGAAGAAGACCCTTGCTCAAAGTTCCACACAGTAAGCTAGAACTCACGATTATATTAAGAAGTGAATTCTGTATCTACTCGGTCATGCCTGCACAAATCCATCATTATTTTACCATTGCTTTAATGTCCATTTTTCCATGCTTGCATGGGTCAGATGAAGTCTTATTGAGGAAGATTTTCTACCTTGAAGCTGAATGGCTGCCCTTCCTGTCACCAACCCACACTGGTTTCCAAGCAAGGTAATATTTACCCCCATGGCCAGACATGTTTTTATGGAAGACTGAAAATTAAGTACACTGCTTCTATGATGGTGACAATCATTTCTACAACAATCACACAATGCCAAGACAAGGAGACACGAACACACATATATGATGGGCTTCTTTCAGTTTCTGTCTACCAGATCCACTCAAGGCTTTGGTCAACCCAGGGCTATAGTAGAAGACACTTGCCCAAGGTGTTACACAGTGGCACTGAACACTGTACCATGTGGCTGGGAAGCAAACTTCTTATGCAAAAAAAAAAAAAAAGAGGTGGGGGGTGGACACACTGGAATATTTTGATGGTCATAAAAAAGAAAAGGGTTGGGGGGAGCATAGTGATAATTGCGAGAGAGTAATCCTCACCAGTTTGTCGCGACAGTTGATCTCAGCATTGTGTTCTACTAACATCTGCACCATGTCCACATGTCCCATGTACGCTGCCCAGTGGATGGCTCTCCGGTCCTTCTTGTCGAAAGCATTTATTGTTGCACCTTTCTCAAGCAGTAGCTGCAACATCTGGGAGGAAGGAAAAAGAGAAACAGAAGAGAGAATATGTGGTCAAAAGAATATTAGACATACACATACATCCGCATACATTGGCACAAATACATATGCACACACACATACACAAATACACACAAATACACACACATACATACATATGCAAATGCATACACAAGTATACGTTGACACAGATATACTTGTGCATAGACACATACATATACATTGACACAAATCCACATACATATGCATGCACATATGCACAAACACACAAATACACACACATGTATGCATTGATACAGAATTACATATGCATATAAGGCGGCGAACTGGCAGAAACGTTAGCATGCCGGGCAAAATGCTTAATGGTATTTCGTCTGCTACTACGTTCTGAGTTCAAATTCCGCTGAGGTCGATTTTGCCTTTCATCCTTTTGGGGTCGATATAATCGACTTAACTTGTTTGCCTATCCTTGCTTGTCCCCTCTGTGTGTAGCCCCATGTGGGCAGTAACGAAATAATTACGTGCATAGACACACATATACATATGCATACACACATATACATTGAAAAAATACACATACACACACATACTTATACACATATTGATGTACAGACACATACATATGCATACACATATATAAACAGATACTTATACATACACAAACATAAATGAATGCAGTCTCATGCCACAGCCATGCACTGATACCAGGGCCCTCCCTGTCTCACCCTTGTCATCACTATCTGTGCGTGTGTGTGTGTGTGTGTGTGTACGTGTGTGTGTGTACGTGTGTGTGTGTGTGTGTGTGTGTGTGTGTGTGTGTGTGTGTGACTCACAATCTTGTTTTCTAACAACTCAAACTCCAAGAATGCCAGCAGAGAGGTTCTAGGTTCTGATAATGTGGCAAAAATACGGCAGATTTTTCTGTGGGATTACATGTGACAAGGCTGGACTTTAGAATTACAGGAACAATCTATTTGACGGGCCTCTACAATTAACCTTGTGATTGGCGTTAAGAAGGGCATGAAGCTGTAGAAACCCAGCCAAAACAGACTATGGAACCTGGGGTGATTTCTAGCCTTGCTGGCTCCTGTCAAACTGTCCAGTCCATGTTAGCATGGAAAATGAACGTTAAATGATGATGATGAATTTCACTGACAAGACTTGTGGGGCTGACACAAGGCTTTAGTAAAAGACTTGTCCAAGATACCACACAATGGGAGTGAATCCAGGACATGATGATAGCAAGACAAACTTCTTAATCAGTGCATGCCTGTGTTCATACCAATCTGGAAGCTGTATAAGAGAGAGAGGGAGAGAGAAAGGTCCCATCTAGCGAGTCTGGGTTAAACCTGGGTTCTTGTCATACTGTGACGCACACACTGTTGTTGTAGTTGTTGTTTGTAGTGGTGGTGTTATTTGCTTACCTTTATGTGTCCGTTGAATGCGGCATGGTGCAAACTTGTGCGCCCTGCACGATCAGACACATTTACATTGGTTAACATGGGAATCAAGTATTCTGCACATTTTACGGCATTGTTTGCAGCTGCAACGTGCAGAGGAGTCTGCCAATTTTTATCTCGCGCATTAACATCAGCCTGATGTCGAAGAAGACACTCGACGACGTCCTGTAAAACAAATTCGAACAATCAATAGATCTATAGAACATTAAAAGCAAGCCAAAGTTTTAAAAAAGTAGCAATTATTATTATTATTTTGGGGGTCAATTAAATAAATACCAGTTAAACACTGGGATCAATGCCATCAACTAGCTCTCTCCTGCAAAATTTCAGGCAAGCTGGCAGAATCCTTAGCACGCCGGGCGAAATGCTTAGCAGTATTTTGCCTGTCGCTACGTTCTGAGTTCAAATTCCATTGAAGTTGACTTTGCTTTTTATCCTTTCAGGGTTGATAAATAAAGTACCAGTAAAACACCGGGGTCAATGTAATCGACTGGTCTCTGCCCCACCCCCAATCTCAGGCCTTGTGCTTGTAGTAGAAAGGGTTATTATTATTATTATTATTATTATTATTATTATGAAGGTAGCAAGCTGGTTGAATCATTAGCACATTGGAGTAAACGCTTAGCAGCATTTTTTATTTCTTTATTGCCCACAGGGAGCTAAACATAGAGGGGACAAACAAGGACAGACAAAGGGATTAAGTCAATTACATCGACCTCAGTGCGTAACTGGTAGTTAATTTATCGATCCTGAAAGGATGAAAGGCAAAGTCGACCTCGGCGGAATTTGAACTCAGAATGTAACGACAGACGAAACACCGATATGCATTTCGCCCGGCGTGCTAACGTTTCTGCCAGCACGCCGCCTTCTCTTAGCAGCATTTCTTTCAACCTTTTACATCGAGTTCAAACTTTGCTTTTCATCCTTTCGAGATCAATAGAATAAGTATCAGTCAAATAATGGAGGTTGATGTAATCAATTTGCTGGCCTTGTGCTAAAATCTGAAACTTATTATTATTAGTCTTTACGTCTTAAGTTCAAATTCTGCCAGAGTCAGCTTTGCCTTTCATTTTACCAAAGTTGATAAAATAAGTACTACTGGGGTAGGCTTTGTGCTGATAGTAGAAAGAATTATTAGGGTATTGGTTGGTTTGGTAGGTGCTGCACAGTGGGATCCAATCTAAAACCACATGGCTGTGGACTGAACTTCTTAACCAAAAGGCCACGCTTGTGTTGGTACAGAGTTGGTAGATGGTGCAATGAAAGTCAAAAATGCACCCAGCAGAGGAGACCCCACAATATATGCAAGGTCTGCACCTTGGGTACTGAGCTGTCACCATACCCAGGTGACAGCCAAGTGTGAGCAGGTGAGAAATCAGAGTGTACTTACATCATTTTTCGAACAGCAAGCTCTGTGAAGAGGAGTTAGCCATCGATTGTCCTTTGTGTTGACACGTGCCCCATTCTGGAGCAATAGCTCGGTGATTTCTGGGTCACCGCAGAAAGCTGCAGCATGGAGCGGACTTCTTTTCTCGGCATCCTGTTAGAAACAAACAAAGACAGACACCAACTACTAAAGGAGTTCATTTTTAAAACATAAGTAAAAAAATATATCCCTAAATAGAAAGAAGTAGGAAGAAGACAAAGACCAATTCTTTAATGACAAGGGGTGGATAATGGCCACAGGGTTTGGGGGATAATGGCCCTGGGGTTAGAGCCTTGGTTCATTGTGCTCTTAGGATACTGGGTGAGTAGACGAGAAGTCAGTGGTTAGTAGAGGTGGATGGTTAAGACAATAAGAGTACTGAATGACCAGCTAACAGGTCAATGACAGGAGGTCACAGATAGCCAAAATGGCAGAGTACTGAATGGCTAGAGATGGTTCATGATCAGAAGAGCATCAAGCTGCAGTAAAGCTGCATCAGTGATCGATGCAAGCTTGGAAATGTGGACATAAAAATGATAACACACTAACATGTGTGTGTGTATGTGCGCACACTAAATATCCCTATGCATTATCATCATCATCACTTATTGTCCACTTTCCATGAGTGTAATGGGTGCACTAATATATATATACATTTATATATATATATATATATCGCCAGTGCTGCTGGACTGGCTCCCGTGCAAGTGGCACGTAAAAAACACCTTTTGAGTGAGGCCGTTGCCAGTACCATGTGACTGGCCCTCGCGCCAGTGGCACGTTAAAGCACCCACTACACTCTCAGAGTGGTTGGCGTTAAGAAGGGCATCCAGCTGTAGAAACTCTGCCAAATCAGATTGGAGCCTGGTGCAGCCTTCTGGCAGGCCAGTCCTCAGTCAAATCGTCCAACCCATGCTAGCATGGAAAGCGGATGTTAAACGATGATGATGATGATGATGATATATATAGCATGTAAAATAGAAGAGTGTGATTTGAGGGAGAGGTAGGGCTGCTGTTTCTGTTATGCTGAAGGGACTATGAAGAGGGTCTGTTGATTAGTGATTTATAATTTATAAATGCAATTCAGTAATTAACAAAGAACATCTTGACAGCCACAAGCATTCAAATGGGATTTCTGTGCCATATGCTGTTTATCTACATTGTTCTATCTCATTATCAATCAGACTATCAGATGTTATACACTGCTGGCCACAATGCACTTCCTCACATTGTTGTAGCTTTTGAATGAATCCACACACCAGCCAACAAGCAAGTCAGACAGTAGAATGCCAATTCATTGCAGGTTTATCCACTTACAGATGAGTGGACTGGGGCAACGTGAAATGAAATGTTTGGCTCAAGAGCTCAATGCACTGTCAGTCTGAGAATTGAAACCACAACCTTGCAATCATGAGTGAAACACACTAACCACTAGGCCACATGCCTGCACACATTTTATATATGATAGACAGATAGCTAGAAAGATAAACCATAAGGGACCGAGACAATGAGATATCCACAACAGTGAAAAGTGTTAGAAGAATGCATAGAAAAATAAAAAGGTTTGCAAGCTTAATCCCATATACAGGGTGGCCCAAAAGTAGGTTTACAGTTATCACGTAGGCACATTAAATTTCTTATTTCATTACTGCCCACAAAGGGCTACACACAGAGGGGACAAACGGATCAAGATGATTATATCGACCCCAGTGAATAACTGGTACTTATTTAATTGACCCTGAAAGGATGAAAGGCACAGTTGACCTCGGCGGAATTTGAACTCCGAACGTAGCGGCAGATGAAATACAGCTAAGCATTTCGCCTGGCATGTTAACGTTTCTGCCAGCTCGCTGCCTTTAAATTTCGTTAAATTTGTTTTAAAACATTTTATTACATTTAAATTTCTATCTTACAAACTGAAAAGGGAGCTTGAAAAAAATTAACTAAATTAGAATAATGGTTTCATATTTTTTTATGATTAAGATCTAAACTGTTAATATATGAATGCGAAAGAGATAATTGAATAACTGTAAACCTACTTTTGGGCCACCCTGTATATACTAAAATTGTTTTTGTAAAACAAAAAATGACTGCCAAAAAGATGAGAAGAAACTGAAAATATGCCCCACCACCACCACAACCTCCCGTAACTCATTAGCCCAGATTGACAAATTGTAAGTGACCAAGTGGATAGGGGATTATCAATTGAAAGGTCAGTAGTTCATATCCTATCCTTGGCACTGTGTTATGCCCATGGCTACGACACCACAGAGCTGTAAACACAACAATGTTTTTGTAAACTATAGAGATATAAAAGTAGGTTATGATAGTGTAGTCATGGTTAACGTATGCAGGGAGAGGAGTGATTTATCTTACATCCATTGAAAGCCTGTACAGAAACTAGAGTTAAAACAATTGCTTAGATGATCATTAAAGTCCCAGGAGGGGGACAGAGTTTTCTAGATACTCCATTCACATGGAGCGTTTAGGTTAAGTTAGAGGTCTATGCACATGGTGCTGGTCAGAGTTGTAAGGTTTATCCACCAAATTTTTCCACCAGGAGAGGGATAGCAGCTATGATCCTTTTCAGGGACTTCAAGACTGGTTAGAAGAAGGGATGTGTGAATATGTGGTCTAGTGGAATTCTAAGATCTTAGCTTTGATTCCTGGACAAGATGGTGTATTGTGTTCATGAGCAAAACACTTCAATGCGTGTTGCTCCAGTTCATTCAGGTGTAAATGAGTTCCAGCGATGACTGGGAAGTTAACCCTGCGATGAACTGGCATCCCATCCAGTGGAGAAAGTCTTGTAACCTCAGTCACTTACACACCATGGAAACCAAGTCAAGCTCTGGTCTTAGGAACTTAGGGGTCATAACAGATCTAAGAGAACTGACCTCAAAGCCTGGGGTCAGCTAAATGTGGCCAAGTGGTGATGTTTAACCAGTTACCTAAGAATGGATAACAACAATGACTCAACAGGAAGATAGTATCTGTGTCATTTGGGTCTCAACCAAAGTCCATATGGCCCTCGCAGGTCCTTATAGAATTTTGTTGTTAAAATTTATGTGCAATAAATTACTTATACTTCAACATACAAAATTTTTTTATACAACAGGCGCGGGAGTGGCTGTGTGGTAAGTAGCTTGTTCACCAACCACATGGTTCCGGGTTCAGTCCCACTGCGTGGCACCTTGGGCAAGTGTCTTCTACTATAGCCTCGGGCTGACCAAAGCCTTGTGAGTGGATTTGGTAGACGGAAACTGAAAGAAGCCCATTGTATATATGTATATATATGTTTGTGTGTCTGTGTTTGTCCCCCCAACATCGCTTGACAACCGATGCTGGTGTGTTTACGTCCTCCGTAACTTAGCGGTTCGGCAAAA
>NC_068989.1:86076284-86090159 GCF_001194135.2 Octopus bimaculoides
TTGGTAGACGGAAACTGAAAGAAGCCCATTGTATATATGTATATATATGTTTGTGTGTCTGTGTTTGTCCCCCCAACATCGCTTGACAACCGATGCTGGTGTGTTTACGTCCTCCGTAACTTAGCGGTTCGGCAAAAGAGACTGGTAGAATAAGTACTAGGCTTCCAAAGAATAAGTCCTGGGGTCGATTTGCTCGACTAAAGGCGGTGCTCCAGCATGGCCGCAGTCAAATGACTGAAACAAGTAAAAGAGTAATTCCTAATACCTAATTCTCTAATTATAAAAATAAAACAAGATTTTTTTTAACGATTAAATGGCTATGGGGGTCCATAGGCAAAAAATGGTCCTTGAGAACCACTGATCTGCATAGTTACTTGATGCATTAGAAGTAGCAGTTAAATCACCTTCAAATTACACGTTATCCATTTTTTTCTTTTTAAGCGAACATTGGATATGGTAGCCCTGGATATGTTATGCCTGAAGAGATAAAAGTCGGCCAGTGCTAGACCACCTTTGATCATAGGCCTACTGGGTCAAGGCTGGCCTGGGGTTAAACAACACTTACATAAAATAGGTTCAGTTAATAAGAAAATCTCCATGCAAACACAGATGGTCTCTCCTGTCAAAGATGACATATGAGGGTTCAGCCTTACCGAATGACCTGCACAAAATGATTTGTTTATAGTGATCAAATGTTCGTGCTGCACATGGGTTCACTCCCTCCATCAAATTGACATTGTCTAAACAGGTGCACCGTGTACCACGCATCAGGTGTCAAAGTGATTGCAGAGCAATGCGAGACAAAGTGTTTTGCACAAGAACACAACGCACCACCTGGCTTAGGAACTGAAACCATGATCCTACGATTGTGAGTGCAACGCTCTAAACACCAGGCCATGTGCCCTCAGGTGTAAACACAGAATCTGCAATAAATAATAGCCAAATAACCCTCACATCATGTCCTAATGTCTTTAAATAAGTGAGAACACAGACAGTGATGTCCCAGCTGAAAGCCCTTTGATTGTGTTTCTGCCGAATCAGGGGCTGATCAAAGGGGGACGATAACAACAACAAGGAAAGACACAGATTAATGTAGTCCTATGTATATCTTAGGTTCCAAAATCAACAACAATGATGACAACAACAAAATAAGAGGCACCTTACCTGGAAATTAACTTCAGTCTTTTGCTGCAAGAGAGTTCGGACTTCGTCGAGGTTCTTGTGAAAACAGGCTTGCACCAGGGGTGGCTGCAAAATATAGAGCATCAGTTGTTCAGGTGGTTTGTAGACGTAGATAACATCATCACAATCATCATCATCATCAACAACACAGTTACTGCTGCCAGAAGTGGTAGTTTTTTCCGATAGCTTCATTGTTTGTTTTTTTGTTTTTGTTTTGGTTTTTTAGGGGCTTAGGATCTGTTTTTTTATTTTTTGCTATCTAGTTCCAAGGCAACATAACCCAGCATCCACCCATAAGAAGTATAAAGACGGATTGTATGTGGTGGTGGTGGTGGCTGAGTTAAGAAGACAGTGTTGTGAATGGAGACCACATGAATATGTACAGGTCAAGTATACAGGAATACATTGGAAGGATGCACTGTAAGATAGGTGGGGGTGGAGGTTTGGAGTAAGGAATCGTTGGGGGGGGGGCTGATTGGGTATGTGTGCGAGGGGTGATTAAGGCATGCAGTGAGGGTGGGATGAAGAGCCAGTGGTGGTGGTGGTGGTAGTAATAGAAGTGAAAGACAGTTTGCCAAGATACTTTACACACACACAAACTCCAACATCCTTTGTGCACTCACAGAAAGTCTAGAAGGAATTAAAACATGAAAGGGAAGAGATTGATGGAAGGGAGGCAATGGAGGTAGGAAGCTGGGGGATGGAGGCTGTGCGGTCAGCAGAAGGTTAAATAGAACTTTGATGGTGGAAGATGTTTGGCTGTATAGAGGGAGCAAGTCCAAATCACTTTCCATCAACAAACTCATACACACATGCAAGTACACACACAAAATTACATAAACTACATATATGTGTGTGTGTGTGTATATATATATATATATATATATATATATATATATATATATATACATACGCACATTTACTTAAAATAACACAATTACACACAAACATATGTATCTATATATATACATATATACATACACACACATACATGCAAGATTACATTATTAGAACATACAAATTGATTACATACATACATGTATACATACACATCAACAAGGTGTTACTGGGTGCAAGGACAAGCGCTGAATGAGGGGAACGTGTAAAGGTCCTCTGGGCGAAAATCCCTATCTACATGGGAGGCCAGAATATGCTGCTCTGTGTGATGTACAATGTTCATGATGTCGGTGTTGATGTCATGCTGATTAAGGTGAGTATGAACAGGTAAGTATGTGGGAGGACAGCAGCATGAATGGAGGTGTGAGAGAAAGAATGAGGATGTGCGCGCACGCGTGTGTTTGTGTAAGTCTAACATTTATAGAAATCCAGCCATGCACTTAATGATTGTAGAATAGGTTCCCCAGCACCATCATCACCACCACCACCAACACCAACAACAACAACAACGCCTTCCCCCCCAATCCTTACACCGACCCAGTCCATCATCCTCATCGATAAGCCAAAGGTCAGCGGTCGTCCGCAATAATGCTATTGGAAAATAGACACACTGCTGTGCTTTCTAATTGCACAATCATCACCAACATCACCACCATCATCATCAACACAATCATTATCATTGACATCAACACCATCACTACGATCATCATCATCATCATCATCATCATGACCACCACCACAATTACCACCAACATCACTATCGACATGATTATTACCTGAAAGAAAAAAAAAAGATTATCTCTAAAATAATTCTTAAATAATACAGTATTTATTCTCGTTGTTGTTGGTCAACTCAAGGTTAAATGCAATCGCACGATTATGAAATAGTGTAACTACCGCTAACAGCAGCAGCAAAGGAGCCTGTAAATGGCTGCCTGATCTACAAGAAATAGCAGCTGAATTTCCCTCAAACCACACACTACTATCTTAAAAAGTGAAAAAGGTCATAGCTGGGATGCCTTTGGTCATAGATCTGCTCAATCAGGCTAAATAACAACATCACATCCAAAATGACATGACATCATTATCTTTTAACGTCCGCTTTCCATGCTGGCATGGGTTGGAGGCTTGATTAAGGACTGGCAAGTCAGGAGGCTGCACCAGGCTCCAATCTGATCTGGCAAGGTTTCTACAGCTGGATGCCCTTCCTAATGCCAACCACTCTGAGAGTGTAGTGGATGCTTTTTACATGCCACTGGCATTAACCATGCTTGAATGGTGCTTTTTATGTGGCACCAGCACAGGAGCCAGTCAGGCGGCACTGGCATCAACCATGCTTGAATGGTGCTTTTTTACGTGCCACCGGCATGAGAGCCAGTCAGGCGGCACCGGTATCAACCACGCTCAAATGGTGCTTTTTATGTGCCACTGGCATCGACCACGTTCGTATGGTGCTTTTTACGTGCCACCAGCATGGGGTCCAGTCAGGTGGCACTGGCTATGACCATGCTCGTTGCCAGTGCCGCCTGACTGGCCTGTTACCATTTTTTGTTCCAGTTTTACATTTCTTACTACCAGTTTACAGCCATGAGAAAATGGAAAGGTAATGAATTGAATAATACCAAAAAGAAAAATAGGCATCATGAGTAGGTACAATTGATTTACAATGTAACTGGATTAAGAAAAGTGCCCAAGGTACAGGCATAGCCGTGTGGTTAAGAAGCACACTTGGCAACCATGTAGTTTCAGGTGCAGTCTCACTGTACATTGTTTGAAAAAAACCTCTTACTTCGAGGCCTCAAGGTCAAATGATGCAATCACTGCATAATTATTTCTAGTTAGCAGTATAATGATCCATGTATTAAATGTTAACATTAAGTGGTAGTACTTTAGCCCCAGGCTACTGCTGAGGAACAATATGTCTAGGACTACATTATCTAATGTAGTCATTTTTGAAAATTGTACGGTGTCATCTGAGGGAGATTTAACTATCATTTACTGCAATCTGAGGGAGATTTAACTATCACTGCAATCTGAGGGAGATTTGACTATTATTTCCTGCAATCTGAAGGAGATTTGACTATTATTTCCTGCAATCTGAGGGAGATTTGACTATTATTTCCTGCAATCTGAGGGAGACTTGATTACTATTTCCTGCATTTTGAGCAATTATGTAGAGGCTTCCTCAATAGCTCACCTAACTATTGTTTAGAATTGTTTAGAAACTAAATGATTCAAACATGCCACTTGCATTGCACTGTTCATCACACATGACGGTGTATGAATTACAAGAATCCTAAACAATTCTATTTTCTTCTACACTAATAACTGTACAAGCTTGCAATACTTTGTTAATGATTCATTCACCACTACTTCAACAACAATAAGAACACTTAAAGTCATGCTACCTGGGCTGTGGAGTTGGGGAATATCAGACATTTCGGCACTGCTGTTTTGGCACTGCCCATTTGGCGTTACTGATTCCGCACCGACTCATTTCAAATCAGATGTCTCAATGCTTCCCTTATTCTCTCTCTCCCTCTCTCTCTCTCTCCCTCTCTCCGTGTGTGAACATCTAGTATTTATATGTGTAATACCTCTCTCTCTTTTCTCTTTTACTTGTTTCAGTCAGTTGACTGTGGCCATGCTGGAGTGCCACCTTTAGTCGAGCAAATCGACCCCAGGACTTATTCTTTGTAAGCCTAGTACTTATTCTATTGGTCTCTTTTGCCGAACCGCTAAGTTACGGGGACGTAAACACACCAGCATCGGTTGTCAAGCGATGTTGGGGGGACAAACACACAAACACACATACATATACACACACGCACACACACACACATATATACGACAGGCTTCTTTCAGTTTCCATCTACCAAATACACTGATAAGGCTTTGGTCGGCCCGAGGCTATAGTAGAAGACGCTTGCCCAAGGTGCCACACAGTGGGACTGAACCCGGAACCATGTGGTTGGGAAGCAAGCTTCTTACCACACAGCCACGCCTACATAAGTATGATACATAGGTGGCTAAGGAAAAAAATTTTCTATATTTTTTCTAAATTTTAAACTTTGAAACATACTTTTTTACTATTTAAACTCATACTGTAAGGTGTAATAGTAAACTACAAAATTAGAAAATCATTGATGTACAAGCTGTGGTGGAGGAAGTAGTCAATAATATTAGTAGAGTTGGTTGAGAGATGGTGGTGGTAGTAGCAGCAGTTTAACAATGGCAAAACGTACCACACCTTGTTTTTAGACAGGGAGGTAGGTTGACCTTTAAGTTGGACCACCATTACCTGACCTTGTCTTTTAATCTCCTGATTAAGGCAATAGACTTTATACATGCTGTATCTTTAAGTAGAACCATCATCATTATCATCGTCATCATACACTTGACGATAATCAGAGGGACACACACAGACACAAACACTTGCATTCACATGCACACATACAATACATTCATATGCAAACTACACATACACACACACGCACACACACACACACACATTAACATGCAAAGTATAAACAGATACAAATACATTACACATGTACACAAATTACATACAAAAAACACACAAACTGTACAGAAAGTATATGCAAACACACACACATTATATAAACACAAACATATACACATATATACACTGGACACAACATGCAGACATACACATACCCAGAAAATGAGAAACTATCATGTGTATGTGCACACAGACACATACACAAGAGAGAGAGAGAGAGAGAGAGAGAGAGAGAGAGAGAAAGAAAGAGAACAAGCTTAGATTCAACACTTTCTTATTTCATATTTGTACCTTCATTGTATTAATTTTCAAAAAAAATCACTTTCACAGCCAATATTTTTCTACTATACTCCAACATAATATAATCCTCAACATACATGTATTGGTTTACTCTATATATATATATATGCAGAGGCATGGCTGTGTGGTAAGATGCTTGCATCCTAACCACATGGTTCTGGGTTCAGTCCAGCTGCGTGGCACCTTGGCCAAGTATCTTCTACTATAGCCTCGGGCCAACCAAAGCCTTGTGAGTGAATTTGGTAGACGGAAACTGAAAGAAACCTGTTGTGTGTGCATGCACGTGCATGTTCCACCACCACCGCTTGGCAACAGGTGTTGGTGTGTTTATGTCCCTATAACGTAGTGGTTCAGCAAAAGAGCCAACAGAACAAGTACCAGGCTTAAAAAAAAAAAAGTACCAGGGTTAATTCATATGATTAAACATTCTTCATGGTGCTACCCCAGCATGGCCATAGTCTAAGACTGAAACAAGTAGAAAGATATATGCATAAAAATTATTATATAATTTATACACATTGGTTTACAAACCAATATACCCATGACCATCCAATACAAGAGGAAACAGCAATAGGAGGAAACCTTGTTATATACATCTTTATGGATGTTATCAAACCTCTGTGAAGAGATATTGAACTTGGTATCTCTATGTTCAGAGACCTAACCAGTGCAGATGACCTTACATGCGTCACCTAGGCAACTGTAAAGGATGTCGTCAACCATTTCCGTCCATTAAGTGTCCACTCATCTCTCACTGAGTCATTGGTGCCATGTGTGTGTCTGTGTATGTGCATGAGTGTGCGGGCTGGTGAACACGCATGTGTGTATGTGCGTGCATGCTGATGTACCTGTGTATTTGTGTGTACATGTGTATGTGTGTAGGTACACACTTGTGTACGTATCTGTATTGAGGTGTTATATATGAACATACATGTGTACATGTGTGTATACACATTAATTGGGCGCTTATGTACATGTGTTTGTGTGTATACATATCTGCACAGGTCTTACATTGATGTGCGACACACACACACACACACACACACAACTAATGTGTGTATGTGTAAATGTTTGACTATTTACACATATGTGAATGTGTGTGCATTGGCATGTATGGTATATATGTTTATGTTGCTATCTGTGTTATTAGTGTATGGCTCAGTCGTTCTGAATCCTTTTTACCTATGGTTCCTATTTTACTTGGGTGAACCCTCATAACCATTCATCCTCATTATCATTGTTTAACGTCTGCTTTCCATGCTAGCATGGGTTGGACGATTTGACTGAGGACTGGTGAAACCAGATGGCTGCACCAGGCTCCAATCTGATCTGGCAGAGTTTCTACAGCTGGATGCCCTTCCTAACACCAACCACTCTGAGAGTGTAGTGGGTGCTTTTATGTGCCACCGGCACGAAGGCCAGTCAGGCGGTACTGGCAACGGCCACGCTCAAAATGGTGTATTTTACGTGCCATCTGCGCAGGAGCCAGTCCAGTGGCACTGGTAATGACCTCGCTGGAATGTCTTTACAAGTGCCAGGAAGGCAATGTTGGGCACAGGTGCCATCACAATTTTGAAAAATTTCTATTATACTTTCATAATTAAATGTTATTGGGAATTCTACAAATAACTGTTGAACTATTTTGAGTATAGTAGAGGTATAACCAATCTATTGCATGTAACTTTTAACAATAAAATCTTATATGGACCCCTATGGTTCACATGGACCCTGTTGAGAACCACTGGTGTATATGATACATGTGTGGACTGGAGTAACTGAGAGTAGGGGTTACCAACCACAGGGATCGCACAGAAAAAAGACATTTTAGAATTTTATTTCTATTCTTTTGACTTTCACAGTTTGCAGGGTATTTTTGCATTACATAAATGTGTGTGTATGTTATGTAATATGTATTATATAAGTAATAATTATATATAGAGCACTTTATTGTGTTTTATTATGCACATGATCACCCACTCCATGGAAAAATAAACTTGCATGAAACTGGTTCATCGTGCAAAAGAAAAGAAAAGAAAAAAGGTTGGAGTGGCACTGACAGAGTATTTAGCAGCCAGACTTACAAGAATTGTTTGTTGGAAGTAGAAGATAATTTCTGTTACCTGGCTTGACACAGGTCATATTAAATAAGTCACTGACAGAGTTTTTATCTTCTAACAGCCATATCTCCCATTTAATTATACCCTACCAATGACGAAGCCACTACAATGTTACAGGCAAATCTTCATTAACCACATCCTACTATCTTACAAAAACAAAAGATGATTTTATAGTCCCTCAAATACTGTCTGCACACGAGACAGGATAGACATAGCCGAGTGGTAGCAAAACAAAAAGGCAACACACATTGGGTAAAAGAGTCCTAGATATACTGTGTCTAAATAAAAGATGGCGATATTAATGGTTGGGATGCACTTAATCATAAGCCTGATCAGAGCTGGCCAGGGGCTAGACATAACAGCCTGGTTAGTGAGGATTGTGGGATTGGGTAGTAATGGGGATGGGGAAAATGGTATACAAGAGGGTGCTGAAAAGTTCCTGGCTTTGGATAAAAAGAAAATACAGGAGGCTCAGTTAATTATGGCTTTATTCAACATATTCCCCTCTCAGCTTCACACATTTATAGCAGCAGTCCTTCAGTTTTTATAAACCCAGTAAAAGCACTTAAAAGGTTGGGCCTCCAACCAGGCCTTTTGCAATACCCAGAAAACCAAGAACTTTTCAGCACCCCCTTGCGTCTCTTGGTTACAGCTCATTTCTCAGTACATCAGACAGGCCATGTGTGATGGTACTAATACAGAACTAAACGTAGTATGTGTGTTGTTTCTTTAATACTCACAAGGGGCTAAACATAGAGGGGACAAACAAGGACAGACAAACGGATTAAGTCGATTATATCGACCCCAGTGTGTAACTGGTACTTATTTAATCGACCCCGAAAGGATGATAAGCAAAGTCGACCTCAGCGGAATTTGAACTCAGAACATAGCGGCAGACGAAATACCGCTAAGCATTTCGCCCGGCGTGCTAACATTTCTGCTAGCTCACCACCCTATACGTAATATGTGTGTGTGTGTGTGTGTGTGTGTGTGTGTAAGACTATGATGCATGGCAATGAAACATGGACAGTGAATGCAGAGGACTACATGTTGCATGTATATGATTTGTGATGGCGTACGGTAGTGATAGAAGGTGCAGTTTATATAAAGGTAGCGGTGGGGTGATGGAGGAAAGCTGGCAAAGTAGCAGCAGGTTCAATTCCTGCATGGAACTAACTTCGCAATATTAAGTAATATCACTTGATGAATCATAATACCAGTATTACAGTGGGCCGGGTTTAACCATAATTCTCCTTAGTCAAAAGCGAAGAACAAGGACAAGACATATTTTATGCATAGTGTGAGAATGTGGGTAAGGCATTACAGCCCAAGTAGCAGGATTTTAGGCAGAAGACAGCTACTACTATCACTACAACAAACAACACCGTTACCACTGCTGTAACTACCACCAACACCGTTGCTCTATTCTATTCCTAATTCTGTAATCACATCAGATTAAGAAGGATTAATCTTTTAATGTCGTCATTCTACTTCTTGTGTGTAGAGAGGGAGCAGTAGCGAGGGGATAAAGTGGTGCAGTGTGCGGTGAAGATAAAGTGGTGGCGGTGGTGGTGTAGATGGCGGTGTAGTGGGGGGGGGGTCTTAAGTATTATCACTAACACAGCAGTAGGAGAACTACTGACTGATATAGGGTGGAGGTATGTGTAGGAGAGAGAGAGTGTGTGTGTGTGCATGTGTGAGTGTGTGTGTGTGTGTGCGTGCACACAGATGTGTGTCAAAGAATATTTGTTCATTCTTAATAAAGATCATATAGGTGAATGGAGGAGGAGGAGGAGGAGGTGTATTTGAGCAAAAAGGAAGTGAAGAGGTGGTATGTATATGCATGCACACACACATATATATATACATACACACACACATATATATATACATACACACACACACAAAATGTTGTGGTGTGTGTATGAATGTGCATATATAATGTACATGTTTGTATGTATGTATGTATGTATGTATGTATGTATGTATGTATGTATGTATGTATGTATGTATGTATGTATGTATATATATATATATATATATATATATATATATATATATATATATATAATGGTATGTATGTTGTATATGAATGTCTGAGAAGAGAAAATGTGCATGTGTAGCCTTATATGTAGTATCTGTATATATTGTATGTATACCATTGTATGTACGCATGTGTCTAAATGTATGTATACATCTGTATATCTGCATGCGCCATTATACATATGTATATAGGTGTCTAGTTACATATATAGTATCTGCATGTCTCATTGTAAGTATGTATAAATATATGAGGGCATATATATCTACATGTGTATATATGTTTGCACCATTGTGTGTATGTATGTATGTATGTGTGTGTGTGTGTGTGTGTATATATATATATATATATATATATATATATATATATATAAATGCACTACCTATATAATCACACCAGATATAATCAGGAAGTTGTGACATTAATGCCTCATTTTATATAACACTATAGCAGTAACAAAGTTTTTTTTTTTATTTCTTTCACCACATTCTACACAAGAACATCTGTTATTTCCCCTCCAGGGACTTCTGCTAACTGCAGTTACAGCCTTGTAGGATAAATATAACCTGTTAGAATTTAAGATGTGGTGGTGGTTGTGATGGTGAGTGTTGAGTGTTGAACAAGAAACTGCAAGTGCAAAGTGTCAATAACAGCCTACCACATCAGACACATAATTCAAGAGTGACTGTTGCACTTTGTAATCTAAGTGACTACTTCACTGTCATCTCCAAAGGAGCCTCTAAGTTTTGCTCAGCATGCTGGAAATAGCAACCAAATCTCCCTCAAATCATGTTACTTTTGTCTTTCGGGGGCTGATGAAATATGTGCCGGAGTCTACATCAATCCACTGCACCCCCTCCTACCCTGACTTCCTGCAAAATTTGAGGTCCCATGAGTAATTTTAGAAATATTAATAATAAAGCATGGCTATGTAGTTAAGAAGGATCAGTTAATTATTTTATTCAACATATTCCTTTCTCAGATTCACACACTTATTGCAGTGGTCCTTCAGATTTTCTAAGCCATGTAAAAGAACTCAGAAGGGTGGGCCTCCAACTGAGCCTTTTGTGATACCCCCTTGTATATATAAAATGACAAGCTTCTTTCAGTTTCCCTCTAATAAATCCACTTGTAAGACTTTCATTGGGCCAGGGCTATAAAGAAAATACTTGGCCAAGGTGCCATGAAGTGAGACTGAACTCAAGACCAAATGGTTGAGAAGCAAGCCTCTTAACCACACAGCCATGCCTGCATCTAGTCCTGCCTACACTATGTCTAGTCACATCCAATCATAGGTTTATAAGATCGAGGATGACCTGGGGCTAAACAACAACAGGGAGGTTCCTTCTGTCCAAGGATTGTGATTTATTCTGTCTGGAGGCCATTTCATGTTGCTCCAGTTCACCCAGCTGTAGAAATGAGTTGCAATGTCACTGATGCCAAGCTGTATTGGCCTTTGCCTTTCCCTAGGACAACATCAGTGATGTGGAGAGGTGAGTTTAGTATGTGTGGGTAACTGCTGGTCTGTCACAAAACAACCTTGCCTGGACTCGTGCACAACACTGGTTACCAAGCAGTGAGAGGGGGCGACAAATACAGACACAAAAACAGATACACACATGCATACATGACAAGGCTTCCGTACAGTTTCCATTTTCCAAATTCACTGAAGGTAATGGTCAGCCTGGAGCTATATACTAACAGATACTTGGCCCAAGGTCCCACGCAGTGGGACTGAAGCGGAGACCATGTAGTTACAAAGTGAGATTCTTAACCACACAGCCAGTTTCTAAAATTACCCACGAAGCCTCAAATTTTGCAGGAAGTGAATGTAGGGGTGGTGGTGTAGTGGATTGATGTAGAAACCAGTACATATACTTCATCAACCCCAGAAAGACAAAATGTTGAAATTGACCAAGGCAAGATTTGAACCCAGGACTTCAGGGTAACTAAATGCTTCAAAGTACTCAGTTTAATACCCCCCACTGTTTCTGATATTAGGGTACCTGATTATCACGTTTTTATTGCTTTCTTTTTTTTTTATTTTTAATTTTGTGGGCGTGTCTCTAAGTATGCATGTGTATATATGCATGTATTTGCTTACGTGAGTGTATGTTGTCTGATGCTACAATGGGCTGATTTAATTAATCTTGTATATTGGCAATCTTCCAACAACACATAACGATATAATTATGTATGTATATGTGTGTGTGTGTGTGTGTGTGTGTGTGTGTGTATGTGTGTGTGTAAAGGTTAGAGATTGTATGTATGTGTATGTATGCAACTGGATGCATCTGTGTAGAAGCTTACATTTCAGAGTGTGTGCATGTGTTTGTGAGTGAGTGTGTGTGTGAGTGAGTGCATGTATAATTGCAAATGTGTGTGTGTGTGTGTGTGTGTGATGGGTGGAGACCCAAATCTGAAGGCCTGTTGTTTATTTTTGCTAACATATTTAAATCTCCAATGGACGGACTTCTCATGAAGATGCAAGTGAACACCACTGCCCAGAATGGAACCTGAACCAAAGGGGGCAGCCTTTACATGGTAGCCTGATCTGCTAGAAACAGCAGTCAACTTACCCTCAAAGCACACTATACATTCTTAAAAAGAAAAACAACAAAAAAAAAAAGACAATGGATAATGTAGTCATAGATATGCAATCAGACAGGGTGGTCATAGCTGGAATGTCACTGGCCATAAGTCTGTTTCATTCAGGGTTGACTTGGACCTTAGACAACAACTTCTGATATTCTTTTTCCATCCTCCTCATCCTTCTCTACCTTATCGTTACTGATGCCAGAGCCAGCAGACCTAAGGAGAGAACATGTCATCTGGTGTTTACT
This sequence comes from Octopus bimaculoides, assembly GCF_001194135.2. Lineage (NCBI taxonomy): Eukaryota > Metazoa > Mollusca > Cephalopoda > Octopoda > Octopodidae > Octopus > Octopus bimaculoides. The sequence continues at coordinate 86,089,188 of NC_068989.1, forward strand.
CGTTTCTGTTTTGCTGTAACAAGGGCAAAAGGGGGAAAATCTGGTGGGAAATTTGGGGAACAGTGAAGTAACAACTGACCCCGCAATACATGACTTATTTTATAGTCCCCACATAAAGATGAAATACAAAGTCAACTTCAGCTGGATTTGAACTCAAATGTAATTAAGCATTGCAAAGAATTTAACTCATTCTGCTTGCTATTTCTGCTATCCACTGCAGCAACAACATCAATAATAATAATAATAATAATAATAATAATAATAATAATTTGTAACAAAGATTCAAGGTCAGAAAATTGAGTGGAGAAGAAGGAAGAGACAATTAACCCAATACTGGAAGAGTACTTTATTTAATCGACCACAGGAAGGATGAAAAGCCAGGTTGATTTCAGTGGGATTTGAACTCAGAATGTAAAGAGCTCAAACAAAACCACCACAATAATTTCCTCAGAAGGCAAGGAACATAGCCAACACAATCTGTTGTAGCACGTTACTGGTACTTTGGGGGAGGTGCTCTGAAGTCATGAACTGAGAGATGAAAGATAGCAACCATTCAACCACTTCCAAGGAGAATTTGAACCTAGTACCTCGAGATACAGACAGACTCGGCTGAGAAGTGGAATAATACTTCTGAAGGTAAGATTTCATGACCGTGCATGTGTGTGTGTGTGTGTGTGTGTGTGTGTGTGTGTGTGCTTGTATACATGTATTTAGCCATGTGCATATAATGTGTGTGTGTGTCCTTGTATGGTAGGTAGATGTGTGCATGTCTAAGCATGTACATATTTGACTACACGTGTATCTGGGAGGGAGAGAGAGGGAGGAGAGAGAAAGCGACAGAGAGAGGAGAGAGAAAGCGACAGAGAGAAGGAGGGAGATAGAAGGAGGAGGGAGATAGAAGGAGGAGAGAGAGAGAAAGGGAGGGAGGGAGGGAGAGAGAGAGAGAAAGAGAGAGAGAGAGAAAGATAGAGT
>NC_068989.1:86091610-86094220 GCF_001194135.2 Octopus bimaculoides
TACGACGATGACGAGGGTCCCAGTTGATCTGATCAATGGAACAGTCTGCTTGTGAAATTAATGTGCAAGTGGCTGAGCACTCCACAGACACATGTACCTTTAACGTAGTTCTCGGGGAGATTCATCGTGACACAGAGTGTGACGAGGCTGGCCCTTTGAATTACAGGCACAACAGAAAGAGGAAGAAAGAGTGAGAGAAAGTTGTGGTGGAAGAATACAGCAGGGTTTGCCACCAGCCCTTGCTGGAGCCTTGTGGAGCTTTAGGTGTTTTTGCTCAATAAACACTCACAACGCCCGGTCTGGGTATTGAAACCGCGATCCAATGACCGTGAGTCTGTTGCCTTAACCACTGGGCCATTGCACCTCTACTTGTAAAAGTATAATAAATATGTACTTTACAAAGAAAGTATTGAGTAACTCTTCAGTTTAATGTCAAATTGTTTTTATTATATCTTGACATACATAAAATAATATATAGCATCATCTTCATAATTTAATGTCTATTTTCCATGCTGGCATGGGTTGAACAGTTTGGCCAGAACTGCACCAGTTCCAGTCTGATTTGCTTTGGTTTCTATGGCTGGATGCCCTTCCTAATGACAATCCCTTTATAAAGTGTGCTGGATACTTCTCAGGTGACACCGACACGGCTGCTTTCCAGGCGGCACCAGCATGGCCTGCTTCCCAGGTGGCACCAGCACGGGTGCTTCTTACGCAGAACTGACATGGGTGCTTCCCAGGCGGCACTGGCACGGGTGCTTCCCAGGTGGCATGGGCACAGGTGCTACTCAGGCAGCATGGGTGCTCTTTACATGGAACTGGCAGACACACACACACACACACCCTATATAGGCGTCAGAGGTAGTAGTAAATCTGATTATATATATATATATATATATGTATATATATATATATATATATATATATATATATATATATATATATATATATATATACATACATACATATATATATACTCTCTGAGTGGTTGGCGTTAGGAAGGGCATCCAGCTGTAGAAACTCTGCCAAATCAGACTGGAGCCTGGTGTTGCCATCCGGTTTCACCAGTCCTCAGTCAAATCGTCCAACCCATGCTAGCATGGAAAGCGGACGTTAAACGATGATGATGATGATGATGATGACATACATACATACATATACACATATATATATATATGTATAAAGTGTTAAGAGTACCCCTGATGCATCGGGCAATATGATATGCTTGAGAAGACCTATTGAATCAAGTAAAACCAATATCGTAGCTGTGGCCAGTACTCTCTGACTGGGTCCCGTGCTGGTGGCATGTAAAAAGCACCATCCGAACATGGATGATGCCAGGACCCCACTACTCTCTAGGAGTGGTTGGTGTTAAGAAGGGCAGCCAGCTGTAGAAACACTGTAAGATCAGATTGGAGCCTGGTGCAGCCGCTGGCTCTCCAGACCTCAGTCAAACCATCCAGCCCGTGTCAGCATGGAAAACAGACGTTAAACGATGATGATAGATATATATGTGTATATACAGTATTCATCACATATGTATAGAGTATTATTCACAACTGTCCAACAAATGGGAATGTGAAACTAACAGTTCAGGGGTAATTTTGCAGCTTTAATAAAAAGCATATTGCTCTACTTTTGGTATTCAAGTACTATTTCCTCCACTTTGCTTTGCACTTACATGCTCATCTGTATGTGTGTGTGCATGTGCACACACAGACAGACAGATAAATTTTCACAGTTTCCATCTACAAAATTCCCTCACCAGGGCATTGTTTGGCCTGGAGTTATAATGCTATGGTAAAAGCCACATGCTTATGGTGCCACACAGTAGGACTGAACCTAAAACCACATGGTCCCAAAGCAAACATCTTAATGAAATGACCATTCCTGGGTCGTTCTTTTGTGTGCATGCGTGCGCCCGTGTGCACACGAAAGAGAAAGATACTATAGGGTTTGATACATTACTGTGTTACTGTGTGTAATGTTGTATATTTGTTATATATTGCCGTTCTACTAAATGTGTGTGTGTAAGTGTGTAGTACTTGTTATACAGGTTATATAAGGTTAGTGAGGAAATGATAGGAAATCATTGTAGTTGAATTCAATGCTAAATACCACCAGACAAGTGAAATAGTTATATACACAAAATGTGTGTGTTTATTCTATGACATTGCATGGTTGTTTTGCGACATGTAAGTGAATGACAAAACTATATATCGCATGCACATAAACACAAACAGCACAATAGGAAAGAAAAACTCACACACACACACACACAATCAAGCACACTTCAAAATAACCATACAACCATTATTATAATGCACTCCCACGTAATGAAGTATTTATATGCTTGCTTGACCTACAAGAAACAGGAGCCAAATTTACCACAAACTACCCTTCTAGAAAATGAGAACAATGATCACTGGAATAACCTCCACCATATGCTCCACGAGGTTTTACAAACCCACCAGTTATGTGCACCACACCATCACCAAATGCGTCTCAGTTTAGAGTCGTTAATATGTAGGACAAAATGCTTAGCAGTATTTCTTTTGGTTTTACATTCTGAGTTCAAATTCTGCTGAGGTCAACTTTGCTTTTCATCCT
>NC_068989.1:86094320-86096420 GCF_001194135.2 Octopus bimaculoides
ATATATATTATATACACACACACGCACACACATGTAGGTGCAAGCATGGTTGTGTGGTAAGCCATTTGCTTACCAACCACGTAATTTTGAGTTGTCCAAGGTGTCACTAAGTGGAAGCAGTAGTAGCAGATCCGAATTGTTTGTTTTTGCATTGGAGGAGGATAATTCGTCGATACCATTGACCCTGAAATTTGATTGGTACTTTATTTTTAACAATCCCTCAGGGATAAAAAGCAACGAGCTGGGTAGAATTTGAACACAGAATCTAAAGACGAATGAAACGCTGCTAAGCATTTTGTCTGGCAGGTTAATGATTTGGCCAACTCACCACCTTAGTAGTAATAATAATAATAATAATAATAATAATAATAACAATAATAATCCTTTCTACTATAGGCACAAGGCCTGGAGTTTTGGGGGAGGGGACCAGTCAATTACATCAACCCCGGCGCATAACTGGCACTTAATTTATCGACCCCCAAAAGGATGAAAGGCAAAGTCAATCTTGGTGGAATTTGAACTCAGAACATAGCAATGGGCGAAATACCACTAAGCATTTCATCCAGCGTCCTAACGATTCTGCCAGCTCACCACCTAAATAATGATAATAATAATACTATTAGTATCCTCCATGCATTTCTGTCCTTGTAACGAACAACATGAAAATATTCATTAGTCAGAATTGTATTTACAGTTTCATTTACAAACTGCTGTTAAGTCCTAAGTGTAAGGAGAGGGACAAAACGTATCTGAGGACAATATTCTATTATCATCCACCACTAACACCAAGGAATCCCTATTATTCCAGTAATCTGAAAGAGAAGCGCAGAAGGAGGAGGAGGGGCTGTTCATAGTAACATCTCAAAACTTGTTTCCACTTGCTCTGTTTTGTAGTAACGGTATACCGAGATTGTACCAGTTGGTTGGTCAGCTTAATTTTATATTATGTGCGTGTGTGTGTGTGTGTGTACAAACATTATCAGCTGTACACACACCGTTACGTATCTTGAACACTAAGACCAGATTTAGAGAAGTGTGTTAATAAGCCACACAGATATTTCACTTTGAGTACAGACACTTTGTTCTCTGGTCAACCCCTTAACTTTATTCTCCTGTAAAGTGGTTGTCAAGCGGGCAAGATTGTTGAGCATGGTTTGAGTGAAAGGGCCACTACACAGCATGTATCAATAGGTTGAAGAAATTTGTGGGGTTTCTCAGTTGCTCCTAGGCAGTTGTCCTCCTCCGAGGGCACTACCATTCATTTATATCCTATATATAATATAATTGTTTTTTCTTCTCATCTGATTTGTGTGTGTACCTCTCCACTTTTTGTAACCTGTTCCTGGCAGAACCGCAGAACCACAAGAGCACCGGAGAAAGTGTTTTGCAGTGCTTCTTCTGGCTCTTTACAGTCTAGTTACTGAGGTCAACTTTGCATTTAATCTTTCTGGGGTTGATAAAATAAGGTACCACTTAAGTACTAGAAGTGACAGAACCAACTTATCACCTGCTCCAAATAGGTATACACACACACAAACACATGATATGCTTTTTCTAAATTCCATCTAACAAATCCATATATGTGTGTATATATATGTGTGTGTGTGTATATATACATACATATATCATCATCGTCGTTTAATGTCTGCTTTCCATGCTGGCATGGGTTGAATGGTTTGACTGAGAACTAGCAAACCAGGAGGCTGCACCAGGCTCCAATCTGATTTAGCAAGGCTTCTACAGCAGGATGCCCTACCTGATGCCAACCACTCCAAGAATGTAGTGGGTGCTTTTATGTGCCACTGGCATGGGAGCAAGTCAGGTGGCACTGGCATCGGCCATGCTCAAATGGTGCTTTTTACATGCCACCAACATGTGTGCCAGTTGGGTGGCACTGGTATTGGCCACACATGAATGGTGCATTTTATGTGCCACCAGCACAGGTGCCAGTCAGGCGGCACTGGCATTGGCCACGACTTCACTTGGTTCAACAGGTATATATATATATATATATATATATACACACACACAAATATGTGAACACACAATTGTTTGACCCATATATATATATATATATATATATATTATATGTATATATAT
>NC_068989.1:86098934-86110557 GCF_001194135.2 Octopus bimaculoides
GACCACCTATCTCATTTGTTGGTTCACTGCTCTCTTTCTCTCAATCTTATCTATTTATCTTTTTTAACTTTTTCTCTTTCTTCCATCTCTCTCAGCACAATCACTGCTTTCTCTTCTATAGCACCACATGAAACATTTAAAAACAAAACAACAACATGTGACTTGGTGTTTTATATATATATATATATATATATATATATATATAGATATTTATAGAATGCTTGTGGATTAACCAATTCCTAGCTTTCAAACCTGGAATTTCTGCATTGAGATAGCTAGCAAATTGGCACCTGCTCCTTCTCACCAAGGTCTGCTGGAATGCTTACAACGACAGTGGCAAGCGTGCTACATCTTATAGAAATATACTCAACATCATGCTATGTCTAACACATTTCTGTTTTTATAGACTCATTTGTTCCCATTTACCTGAGCAGCTATGCACGCACAAACACATACATATTTGTGTGTGTATGTGTATGTTTCTCCTAATAAGAAGTGGCACAGACCATGATGACCCATCCAACTTATGCATGGAAAGTAGTTGCGAAATGAAGCTATATCACACATATACACACACACACACAAACGCATACATACACATTTACACATGCACATAAAAGCATATATGTATAAATATATACAAATACATACTTGCATAAACACACAGACATATATGCTTACATTCTTTTATTCTTTATTTGTTTGTCATTTGACTGTGGCCATGCTGGAGCACCACCTTTAGTTGAATAAATCAACCCCAGGACTTATTCTTTGTAAGCCCTATGGGGACGTAAACACCAACATTGGTTGTCAAGTGATGATGGCAGGACAAATACAGACACACAAACATATACATTCGCCATGATAGATCGCTAGCCACTAAACCTTTTCTATTTTCTTTCCCTGTTTATTTCTGTGTTCCTCTCTGTTGAAGAGCATAGGCTCAAAACGTAAAAGACTTTCTCACTTTCCGAGCGTTAAACTAATTACACACCCGTAATCATCTTTTGTAAATTCTAAATACACATACACACACACACACACATATATATATATATATACATACATGATGGACTTCTTTCAGTTTCTGTCTACCAAATCCACTTACAAGGCTTTGGTTGGCCTGAGGCTATAATAGAAGACACTTGCTCAAGGTGCCATGCAGTGGGACTGAACCCGGAACCATGTGGTTGGTAAGCAACCTACTTACCACACAACCACACTTGCACCCATATATATATATATATATAAAAATAAATTACACACACACACAAGAGTACATAAGCATGATGTGTGTGTGTGTGTGTGTGTGTGTGTGTGTGTGTGTAAATGTGTATAAATAATGTAATGTTAAGTGTTTATGCGTGTGCCCACATTGCTATGCTAATGTATTCATAAATAATATCTAAAACAGCAGGACTAAAAAAACAAAATAATCACAACTTCATTAGAAGCAATACACACACACACACACACACACACACACACACACACACACACACACACACACACATTCACAGCAGTGTCCAGGTAACAGTGAATCAAGAAACCGAGATGCTCACCCACTTCCATCATCAGCATCATCATCACTAGCAGTCAAACTGACTCACACCTGCAACACACTGAGCTTGTATCGTTAACCTGAAAGTTTCTGGAACTAATGAGAAATGTATGTGAGCAAGTGGATATGTATGTCTGCTTGTAGGTGTGTGTGTGTATATATATATATATATATATATATATATATATATATGAGTCTGTCTGCTCCATATACGTGAGAGTGTGTAAGCATGTGAGTACAGTTTAATTACATGGCTACATGTGCATTTGCAAGTGCATATATGTAAACAAGTACATGAGTGTGTGTAGATGACTAAATGAAAACTAATTAATTTCAGAGTACATGTGTAAAGTTAAAACAAAGTAACATATCTAATAAAGTTGCAAAAAAAAAAAAAAATGAAAAAACATTAAAAAAAAGGTTTTAAATTTACTTTCTATTCTCTCTCCTCCACCCAATACCATCACCCACTCCACATCAAACCTTCACTACTACTAGAATTATCCTTACTACACCCGTTTCCTATCATCTACACTCAACATTCTAACCACCGCCACCGCCAGTACCAATTGAAATGAGAGTGAGTCAACAGAGAGAACTACTACATCAGGGCTGGCCAAATTGAGGCCCACGGGCCACATGCAGCCTGCTTGATACTTTCTTGAAATGGGTTTATTTTTAACAAACATTTAAAACATTTTATCAAAAATTAAAGATTGTAATGAAAAATAAGAAAGATGTTTTTGCAATGATAATATTTCCTGTTGAATCAACGATCATACATTCATTATTGTAATAATAGCATAATGCTTTTAAAATGCTTTCAATTGTCAGTATAAAAATCGACCCTCAAGAAAACTAGGTAGCCCACAATCTAATTCAAGTTGGCCAGGCCTGTACATGATTGCTCAGCATGCAAGAAATAGCAGCTAAATCTCTTTCAAACTAAGACTGTCTTAAAAGAAGGGCATATTGGAAAATATAGTTTTTGATATCTGGATTGCTTTTGCTCAAAGGTCCTTTTGATCAAGTGGAGGTGCATTTCTTGATGGTCATGATCGTAAGATTGTGGTTTCGATTCCTGAACTGGACAATGTATTGTGCCCTTGAGCAAGACACTTCATTTCCACATTGCTCCAGTCCACTCGGGTAGCAAAAATGAGTAATTCTGCGATGAACCAGCATCCTGTCCAGGCAGGGAATATATACGACCCAGAAACAGGGAAACTGACCATACGATTCTATATAACTCGGAAAGTAGCTTTATCTTTTTATTATTATTATTATTATTATTATTATTTTTATTGAGAGCTGAGATAGGGTGAAACAACAAAATGAAATAAAACTATAACTGTTACATTTATTGAAGTGTTACTTTGGTAATGCCAGTGACTTGTCCTTTATTTCTAGCCATGACTAGAAAGAGATTTGGTTGCTATCTCTTGCAGCTTATGTGACTATATAAAAAGTTCCCTTGCCGGTTCATCTGCAGTTAAGGTTTCAACATTGTGACTTAAACTTTCATCACCATCATTTCACAACTATTTTCCATGCTGGCATGTGTTAGATGGGTTGTTAGGATCCAAGTCCTTTTTTGGAGTTACTGCCCTCTTTTGATGGATTGGGGGAACCACATCTTACTTGTTCGTGTCTTTCTTGTATGGAAAGTGATGGATTGGTAATAGGAAGAAAATCTGCTTTAATAAATTGTCTGACCCATGCAGGCATGGAAAAGTAAAAGTTAGTGAGATTTTGTACACACACATACACAAACTTTTAATTTCTGTCTAACAAATTGTCTCACAGGGTATTGGTCAGCTGGAGCTATAATAAGACACTTGCTATCACTTTTATGGCACAAGACACTTTCAAAAAATGATACTGGAAAAAAAAAAAAATCACTTCAGATCTTTTATGTAAAGTTGAGCCTCCCATAAGCTAATATTGTCCCTGACAATCACTTGTTCCCTGACATGTGCTGCTGAAATTGGGATACATCTAATATGCCTGTGCATCTTTTATGCCATCAAATACAGTACTTTATTATGGCACCAGCTTTAGAGAGGTTGTCATATTCTCAGTAAGACAAAAGAGGTCCACTTGATGCATAGAATAAGAAAAGACACTTTTTCGATTTGATGATTTCATTTTTGCTTTCTTCCATTCATTTAACATCCGTTTTTCCCATACTAGCAGGAGTTAGACAGGAGAGACACTTGATGTGAGATTTTTATGGATAGATGCTCTTCCTGTCACCAACCTTTAACTGTTTTTTCAAATAATGTGATCCAGAATTCCTTGTTCAAGGTTAAAGACAGAATGATTACAGCTTGATCACAGCTCTGCTCTGACTTAGGGTTAAATAACACCCACCGCCTTCACTAAATCTTTCTCAAATCACACCCGCATTAGGTCATATACTTATAAATATGCCCCAAAACAACATTGGTCAAGGCCAAAATACCCTTAATCATAAGTCTTCTCAATCAAGATTGACCCAGGGCTAAACAGCTACAACATGCACCACCACCACCAGACACATTCAAGGAAATGTTAAAATTTTTTAATGAAAATCTATTTGTTGTTGGTGATATTCAATCACACACACATCTATTCATTCACCTGTACACCTACACAAACACAGAACAGACTTATGTTCGTCTAATGTTCAAAGACAATCTTGTTGACATCCCCACCACCATGCTTACTCCTACATACACACGACCCCTATTCAGTGGACCAGAGTGATATCTCAACTGAAAAAACAAAAAAATGTACCATTTTCTAATGAAAGACAAACTGAATTGTATCTTTGTTTCATTTGCGTGTCTTCTTAAAGAAATAGAAAGAAAACTGGGTCAACATCAGTCACATAAATTACATTGAACAGGGTGGACTTACACGATAACTATGACAAGGCTTGTTTCTAATGAGGAGCAGAAAGAGTAATAGAATGCAAGTTTAATTTACAATCAGGCTGTGTGGTAAGTAGCTTGCTTACCAACCACATGGTTCCGGGTTCAGTCCCACTGTGTGGCACCTTGGGCAAGTGTCTTCTACTATAGCCTCGGGCTGACCAAAGCCTTGTGAGTGGATTTGGTAGACGGAAACTGAAAGAAGCCCATCGTATATATGTATATATATATGTATGTGTGTGTGTTTATGTGTCTGTGTTTGTCCCCCCTAGCATTGCTTGACAACCGATACTGGTGTGTTTATGTTCCCCGTCACTTAGCGGTTCGGCAAAAGAGACCAATAGAATAAGTACTAGGCTTACAAAGAATAAGTCCCGGGGTCGATTTGCTCGACTAAAAGTGGTGCTCCAGCATGGCCGCAGTCAAATGACTGAAACAAGTAAAAGAGTAAAAGAGAGAATCATTCCAACTCTTTTACAGCATTTCTTATAGTCTGAAACATGTTGACACTCATAGGTCACCCAGGATCATGTTTGGAACCTTCTTTTGTATATCCATAATCACCACACTGGAGTTTCCTCAGTAAACTTCTTTATTTTTATGATCATCTCAGTGTGTAAAATTTACAAAAAAAAAAAAAAAAAAATCTCAATGAATTAAAATTTGTTTATTGACATCTTCAATAAAAGACCCCAAAAATCACATTTTGATAAAAATATAAAAATTAGGATTTTCCAAAGAATTTTCTAGACAATACAGATTTTAATAATTGCTTTCTTTTAATAAAAACTTACTCATAGCTAACTAATAAGTAGCTTTCTTCATTATAGCAAAGAGGCTTTTGTAGCTTTATTAATCTATGTAAGGAAAACTAAAAATTTTGGCTCAAAGTAAAATTTCATAATTTGCAATTTTAATATAATTTTATAAAAAATATAGCAAGTGTCTTTTATTATAGCTCCAGCTGACCAATACCCTGTGAGACAATTTGTTAGACAGAAACTAAAAGTTTGTGTATGTGTGTGTACAAAATATTACTAACTTTTACTTTTCCATGCCTGCATGGGTTAGGCAATTTATGAAAACAGATTTTCTTCCTATTACCAACCCATCTAGGTAATATTACCCTATGGCCTGAAATGTTTTCACAGAATATCAAAAATGAATGGCGTTCATGCACAACAATTACATGATGTTAGGAGAAAGAGATGAATACATACAAACACACATGCAAATAAATATGCACATATACATGCATACGATAGGCTTCCTTCAGTTTCTGTTTACCAAATCTATTGACTAGGTTTTGATTAGTTTGAGGCCATATGTAAGAGACATTTGCCCAAGGTACCACACAGTAGGACTGAACATGAAAGCACACAGCTAGGTCTGCATCTATTAGTGTATGTGTGTGAATGTTTATAATATATGGTAAGCACCTGCTACAGGTGATGACATCACTGCAGCTGCTGCCCTCTTGCGGTGCATTTTCAAATTCCAATAGAATAAAACAATAAAAAAAATATCCCCCATCTAAAAAAATAGTTAAAAGGTTGGTGACAGGAAGGGTATCTGTTCATAAAAATCCCGCCTCAAGTATAGGGAAAAAAGATGTCAAATGAAAGGAAGAAAACAAAAATTAAATTATCAAATCAAATTTAGCTTTTTTTTATTTACATTTTATTCTTTGTTTAATACTGTCTCAAATTTCAATATTGTTTGTTTTCTAAATTGTCTCTTTTTTAAAAATTATATATGATGCACCAAATTTGTGCCAATTTCTATTTTGATATGCATATCAGCCAGGAAATATATATGTCAAATGATGATGGTGATGCATGCACATGCACAAAAATCTCCATTTTTATCAACATGAAATTTGAATTTACACACACAGAGAGGTCAGTTAATGAGAGAACTTGTACCTGGTCACTAATCTACTAGAAATAGCAGCCATACATCAATCAAATCACACCCTATGATTTTAAAAGGTGAATGTGGAATATATAGTCCTAGATACAATACAAAAATATCTGGAGGAGAAGTCTGTCTGCTTGATTTTGCCTAACCTGGGTGATCTTTATCAGGTTTTTTTTACCCTTGAAAACAAATTTCATTGACAGTAATATCTTTATCTTACTTTCATATCAATCTGAAAGCTGACCTGGAGTAGAGAAGGCGTGTCGTTGATGAGATTGCAAATGGCAAAGAAAGGATTTTGACAAACCTAATCGATTGACTAACTGAACAATTGCTTAAATAGTTAACCAAATAACTAATAAAAATAAAGAAGTGAAATAAAACCAGTGCATGTGTTTATATTGGTATAATGATCCTCCCAAGAGAGAACAAAATATATTTCAACACACGAGTTCACATTAAGAATCAGGAGTTCACATTAAGAAATTGTTTTCCTAAAATGTGAAATCCAGTTTCATTTGAGAGGGAAAGCAGGATTCATAACCCTTGTGGGATTGGTTAAAAAGCAAGTTTCCTAGCCACACAGATATACCTTAGGAACAATGCCAGTAGTTTTGATCGTTGGAAATGGATCGATACCATTAACCCTGGGGCTTGACTGATACTTTCTTTTACTGACCCTGAAGGATAAAAGGCAAAGTTGACCTCAACAAGATTTGAACTCAGAATGTAAAGAATTAGAACAAATACTGCTAAGCATTCTGCTTGGTACTCTGACAACTGCCAATGCTCCATCAAATAATAGTGACTTCCAATTTTGGCACAAGGCCAGCAAGTTCGGAGGGAGGGGGTAAGTCAATTACATCGACCCCAGTGTTCAACTGGTACTTGTTTTATTGACCCTGAAAGGATGAAGGGTAAAGTCGACCTTGGGGGAAATTTGAACTCAGAATGTAAATATGGACGAAATGCTGCTAAGCGCTTTACCCAGCATGCTACCGATTCTGCCAGCTCACTGCCTTCTCTCATCTAATCATCATCATCATCATCGTTTAACTTCCGCTTTCCATGCTAGCATGGGTTGGGCGATTTGACTGAGGACTGGTGAACCAGATGGCTACACCAGGCTCCAATCTGATCTGGCAGAGTTTCTACAGCTGGATGCCCTTCCTAATGCCAACCACTCCGAGAGTGTAGTGGGTGCTTTTACGTGCCACCAGCATGAAGGCCAGTCAGGCGGTACTGGCAACGGCCATGCTCAAAATAATGCCTTCCCCCATCTAATAATAACAATAAAAGTGTTCTACATAAACTGGAGACATACTAATTTGTCTTACAATAAAAAAAAAACCCAAAAGAAACAAAAAATATCTCCAAAAAGAAACGAAAAAAATTCACTAAAAGGAGAATCTTTATCATCACACAGGTCAATAGTAATCTGTATTGGAAATTTTCAATAAGCAATCAATGTATTGAATTGTGGTAGCCTTTTAGATTAGGTCTTTTGATATAATTCTTACAGACTTCTTTTTTGCACAAGGAAAAACAACACACAAAGTCATTGATAATGAAATATTATGTTAAGAGTATTTTTGTTGTTATTGTAGCACGTATTTGCAGAACGTAGTCTATCTTTTACTTTCCATTTTTTCCGATTTCTTTTGAAACCTTTCCCCTCACACATTTCGTAACTTACTCCTCTTAAATTCCCTTGTTCATTGCTCTTGTGACAATATTATTATTATTGAAGAACCTTTTCACTACCAAGGACCCCTTTTATTTAAATGAGTTTTCCCATGGATCCCTTTTTAATAAGCTTATCCTCATGTGTGTGTGTGTGTGTGTGATCATCATCATCATTGTTTAACATCCACCTTCCATGCTAGCATGGGTTGGACGATTTGACTGAGGACTGGCAAACCAGAAGGCTGTACCAGGCTCCAATCTGATCTGGCAGAGTTTCTACAGCTGGATGCCCTTCCTAAGGCCAACCACTCCAAGAGTGTAGTGGGTGCTTTTACGTGCCATTGGCACAAGGGCCAGTCAGGTGGTACTGGCAACGGCCACGCTCAAATGGTATTTTTTACGTGCCACCTGCACAGGAGCCAGTCCAGCGGCACTGGCAACGACCTCACTTGAATGTTTTTTCACGTGCCACTGTGTATTCATCATCAGCAATGCCTGGATATTACCGTCCTGAGTCAAACTCGTGGGGCCAGTAATTTGGCTTTCATGGTACTTAAGGGTCAGAATGGGGCACCAGTCCATTGGAGGGCTACTCTTTACAGCCGAATGAACTGGAACAACATAAAAGGATGTGTTTTACTCAATAACACAATGCATTGCTCAGTCAAGGAACTGAAACCATGATTACAGGAACGCCCTAACCACTAGGCCACACATCTTCATTTTGTGTATTAGGGTTGATATCATCAGTAATACCCTTCTCTGTAATTTATGACCTAGTACCACAGGATAAAGATTAAGCAGGAATTATTGTATCTCAAGGGTTTGGAGGAGTGGAGTGAGAAACAATCATTAAAACCCATTGACACCGTGGTTTTAAGGTTGAACATGATAGGTTGTCCTTTATGCTTTGTTGAATGAGCAAATCTACAGTTGGCAGAAATACTGGACATTAATAAGTGGCAAATCGACTGGTCTATTAAGGCTGGCTTGAAATATGTCGTAGAACATTCTGCAAAAGCAACCAGTGGGGTGAGTGTTTGCTTTCCCAATGCAAAGGACACAAAATGCAACTGATGCAGCAGACGATGTAGGTAGAAGTGCAGAAGAAGTTTGTGTACGATATGGTACTGTGACTTGGAGACAGGTGACAGTTGTCATAATCATCATCATTTAACAACACAGTTTTCCAAACTGGCATGGGCTGGATGGTTTGACAGGAGCCGGCAAGGCCAGGAGTCGCACCAGGTTTCATTTCCTGTTTTGGCATGGTTTCTACAGCTGGATGCCCTTCTGAATGCAAACCACTTTTTAGAGTAATGGGTGGTTTTTACGCAGCGCTGGCGCCTTTCACATGGCACCAGCACTGATAGGGTCACTAAGGATCTTATGACTATTTTAGGGTAAACACTCTTGTACTGAGGGAGCTGCAGTACTCTGTCTCTGAATGCAAGAATCAATGACTAATCAGTGGATGTCCTTTGGCTTCTTACACCACAAACACCAGAGCTGCTTGGAGCCACTTACCATTGTAGGCAACAAAACCCCTGAACAACAAGCATGAGCTTTTTGGAGTCAGATGCTGTGACACTGAGCTGGATATTTCTATCATCGTCAATGCTCATTGCTTCAAATATAGGCTACATCTGTTCCAACAATCAGCAGGGACTTGGTCAGTGAATCCTCTGCGACAGTCAACTATTATCGGCAAGATGAGCTGCTACGGATCACATTATCTCAAAGCGTGTAAGCATGTGACCAGGGACATATTGAACTTGTATTTCCACTGAAACTCCCAAACAGGACTTGATGGTTGGAGCTGGCACAACCCACTTTGAGTGAATACCACCACAAGTACAAGTCAAGTACACTGCTCAGTCTTGCTACACCACTCTTTTGTTAAATAACCTACAATGACACAATGAAACGGACACACTGTTAATTAACCTATTCTAATGCTACAGAACATACGCACAGCTGAGTTCTCAGGTTAGCGTGCGCGCGCGTGTGTAGAGCAATGGCTAATGTAATAAAATTTTTGGGTGGTGTCACTCACCATTGGAAAACTAGAAAAACTTCTTACAACATATTTCATTGATGGTTGGTGATGTAGAACCTCAGTGATACGTCTGATTATGATCACACACACACACACACACAAACATAAGCAGTGATTGTGACTGTGCCAATATATACATACACACATATATTGTGTATCAAAGGGGGAAGTGTGGGGATAGGCTGTTGGTAATTCACACAATGTGTCTGTTATGCTAGAAATGGACTGGTGATTGAGGTGATGAACATAATGATGTACTGGTGGTGGTGGTGGTGGTGGTAGCCAGAGGGGGAAAGTGGTTATGCTGTTGCATTCATTTACTCTCAATCCCCCATACGTTGTCTAACATATCAACCAAAATGTCTTTATCCAACGTCACAGACATCTCCTCCTCTTTCTTCTCCCAACTGAAGAAGGACAGATTGAAGTTTCTGCAATGACACAATGAATGCATTCATTAGGTATGTATGTGTGTAGAGTCATTGTCAGTCCATGTGTGCGTGTTTGTATTTGTGAGAGTGTGTATAAGTATAGATTGGGTTATATGAATCAATGTGTGTGTGTGTGTGTGTGTCAATAGATATGTGTAATAGTCCTGTTGAACTGTTGTCAGCATAGAGAAACCAGATGTTAATACAACAATGACTGAGCATCTAGTGACCACTTGGTCTGCAAGAAACTACAGGCAAATCTCCCTCAAATAACACCCTAGTGTCAGATAAGAAAAAAGGACACATTAGATAATGTAGTCCCAGATACACTAATTAAGAAAACCACAGGATGTTCATCAGAGTTGATATGTTGGGTGATAGCTCCACTGGATTAGTGAAGACTAGGAATTAATGACTACAGTTCAAACTGTTAGAAATAGCAGCCAAGTACCTTATCTTTTCTTTCAGTCATTAGACTGTCGTCTAGCTGGAGTACCGCCTTCAAGAATTTTAGCCAAACAAATTGGCCCCATTTGGGGTTTTTTAGTTTAGTTTTTTTTTAAAGCTTGGTACTTATTTTATCATTCTGTTTTACCAAACTGCTAAGTTACAGGGAATGTAAACACATCAATACCAGTTATCAAGTGGTGGGACACACACACACACACACACATAATGGGTTTCTTTTAGTTTCTGTCTTCCAAATCCACTCACAAGACTGGTTGGCCTGAGGCTATAGAAGACACTTGCCCAAGGTGCCAGGCAGTGGGACTGAACTCGGAACCATGTGGTTGGGAAGCAAACTTCTTACCACACAGCCATTTTAGCACCTATACTTTGAAACCATAAGCTACTCTCTTAAAAAAAACAAAACAAAAGGACACATTGGATAATGTAGTCTTAGATACACTGTGACTGATTTAAAAGACAGGATGGTCACGGCCTAGTACCCTTGATCATAGGTTTGTTGAATAAGGGCTACTGACCAAAGCTGAAATAACAATAAAGGAGTTGAAAACAATGGTGTTCATGAATGTATACATACATATAT
>NC_068989.1:86110707-86118218 GCF_001194135.2 Octopus bimaculoides
GGTTTTTTAGTTTAGTTTTTTTTTAAAGCTTGGTACTTATTTTATCATTCTGTTTTACCAAACTGCTAAGTTACAGGGAATGTAAACACATCAATACCAGTTATCAAGTGGTGGGACACACACACACACACACACATAATGGGTTTCTTTTAGTTTCTGTCTTCCAAATCCACTCACAAGACTGGTTGGCCTGAGGCTATAGAAGACACTTGCCCAAGGTGCCACGCAGTGGGACTGAACCCGGAACCATGTGGTTGATAAGCAAGCTACTTACCACACAGCCACTCCTGTGCACTTAATGTCTACATGTATTTAGGAAACATGGAGCATAAGAAAGGTCCACTGTGGAATGAGGTGGTGGTGGTGGTTGCTACGGTGGAAATGGTGACGGCAGCGATGACGATGATGATGGCAAGAACAATAATAGCAATGATGACAAATGACAAAACCATACACAAAAAAACATATCTGCACAAACACCTGCACATCCATATATGTCTATATTACATAGATACACGCAAATTATAGACAGGTACACATGCACTTACAAGCTCACGTACACACACACACATGTATAGATGCATGTACTCATACTCTCTCTCTCTCTCTCTCTCACACACACATGTAGTATAGCAGACAGGGAAATGCTAAAATAAAGTTTCCATCTGTTGTGAATCTCACAACTGACAGAACCACCACCACCACCGCCGCCGTGTGTGTGGCCGAACACAGCTACACACACACAATGTTCACTCAGTCATCCAACATCAACTGATGCTATTTTTATTGTAAACATCAATGTCACATCAATGCAATATAATACTGCATACACGCACTATATATGTGTATATATATGTGTGTATATATGTCAGTTTGTGCGCATGTGTACATATGTGTGTATATGTAGGTGTCTAAACGAAACTGATAAGATGAAAGAAAACTCATTAAATATATAGAATATAATGAAGACTGTGTGTGTGTGAGAGCAAGGAGGTGAGTGTACAAGGGAGTGTGGGTGTGCGACTGAATGAGTGAGTGAGTGAGACTGTGTAAAGGGTTCATGAATGTGTGTGATGTGTGTGTGTGCATAAATCTGGTTGTAAGTGTGCGTGTGTACATGTTTAACTGAGATCAGCCAGAAAAATTTACAACTCATGGTTTGTCTAAGTAACTCTCGGACAAATTGGCAGAGTGAAATTTCATCCTTCAGTAAGTAAACAGAAATCTGAGTGCTGTAGGTGTGGCTGAACAGATCTACAATTGATGGCAATCCAACTGTGGCCATCCTGTCATTTTGCATATCTGGGACTGCAATGTCCATTCAAGATGGTAGGGTGTGAGTAGTGGAGAGATACAGCTATAAATTTTTTAACAGTGCACTAACTGACCAACTAGTAGAGGCTCATTGCATGCCAGTGAGGATTTGGTGATGGTAACAGGACAAAGAGTTCCAACATATTAACCAAACAGGCGCAGGAGTGGCTGTGTGGTAAGTAACTTGCTTACCAACCACATAGTTCTGGGTTCAGTCCCACTGCATGGCACCTTGGGCAAGTGTTTTCTACTATAGCCTTGGGCCGACCAAAGCCTTGTGAGTGGATTTGGTAGATGGAAACTAAAAGAAGCCCGTCGTATATATATGTATATATATGTGTATGTGTGTTTGTGTGTCTGTATTTGTCACCCCAACATCGCTTGACAACAGATGCTGGTGTGTTTAGGTCCCCGTAACTTAGCGGTTCGGCAAAAGAGACCGATAGAATAAGTACTAGGCTTACAAAGAATAAGTCCTGGGGTCGATTTGCTCAACTAAAGGCGATGCTCCAGCATGGCCGCAGTCAAATGACTGAAACAAGTAAAAGAGTAAAAATGCCGTTTTCAGGGTTTTTTGTTTCTTTTTTTAGCTGAGAAAGATTTAATTTGCTAAATTTAAGATATTTATTTAGTGAGTTCATTTGTCCATTTTTGCCTTTGGTCATTTTTAATTTTTTATGTCCATTTTTCTATGCAGGTAAGGGTTAGATGAGTATATTGTTGAACCAATGTTTCACAATCAGATGTCATTCCCGTTGCTAACCTTTACCTGCTTTTCAAGTAAGAGGAACTCTTATTCCACATGTTTTTAAAGGTGCAAACAAAGCCAGCAGATGAGCTGTTGACAGGTGACATGATAATGACGCCGTGTATAGCTCAGTGATTTTTGGAGAAGTGCAAATATAAACATACATATACACATATGCGAATGGATTTGGTAGGCAAAAACTGAGAGAAGCCAGATGAATTATTTTTAGAATGACAATGTAGGACTGGTGTAAGAGGCCAGATCTAGCCACTTTAAATGCTGAAAGGTTAATCCCCCTCATAAGCAACCTAAGGCCTGCAGGATTATCTAAAGGACATGCCTAACAAAAAATTACCTTGAAATTTTTTTAGTAATGTAGCTCACCTGATGATGAGTCATATCTCATGCAGTCCACTTCTTGAAAGAGTTGTCCATGCCTGGTTTAAATCTGGTTAAACCCCTTAGAAGCCAAGTTTCACTGCCCCTCACCATTTATGTATTTTCATGGAGATATCATCACCTTCAAGATTTCACTTTAAAAAACTCCCTACCCTCGTTTACCTACAGAACAGAGGCAAAACTTCACACTGTTACTTTGAACCTTGTCATAGTTAAATCCTCATCCATCACAGAAAACATACCATATTAGAATGTATGATGTGGACATCACAAGCTGTATAGCATGAAGCCTTCCAAATAAAAACCGATACGAAAGATGCAGGTTGCTCTTTGCTACCCTCTCCTCACATGGGACAAATTCTCTGGCATTGCTGGTATCTTGAAGAACATAGGTAGCAGTCCATGATGTGATTGTAAAAGGAGGGACAATAAGAATATTGATGCAAAGATATTCTCTGAAATAAATATAATACTAGGTAAACTAGAACATATGTTGGTCAGTCATGTAGTACAAAAGGGGATCACTCCCAACAACTGCCATTATGTTATTAACTGCTGCAAAGACAAAGAAAATGTTCTGAGAAGAAGCAACTATAGAGGCACCAAACTGATGGACCAATTAATAAAATCAACAGAAACAGTTATAGCACAACTAATTAGGAAAAACCGTTTAGATGAAATATAGTTTAGGTATGTACCAGGGTGGAGTAGCACTATTGTATTCTTTCTGAGATACTACAAAAACAGATTCTCAGAAAGGATTAAGCCATTATACTTAGTATTCATAGACTTGGAAAGGTCCTTTAATTGAATACTATGCGCTGTAATCTGGTGCCGACTAATAAAACTAAGCGGAGATGAATGGCACATCAGAGCAGTACAAACTATGTAGAGTGATGTTGGAAGTTAAGTAAGAGTTGGTAATGAATGAAGCAAGATTTAGCATGTAGATAGGTGCCCATCAAGGATTGGCTTTCAATACCTTCCTGTTAACATAGTAGAGGAGTTTAATAGTGGCTATCCATGAGAACTTCTGTATGCCAATGACCTAGTTCTCATAGCTGAATAAAAAGACAAATTCCAAATGTGGAAGGGAAACCCAGAATCAAGGTAGCCTTAAACTTAGCAACGCCAAGGTTTAACAAGCAAAAAAAAGGACATAACACAGTTGCCATCTACAAAGTGGGCATATATCATCATCATCATCATCCAGTGTTTTAAATCCGGGTTTTGTCCCTGTTAATGGGGGTGGCTGGATTTACCTCAACGCCATAGCAACCGAGGTAGGCAGGTGTAGCCCACCCCGACCTTTGAGCTGGCTGGTACCCATTCTCCTTTGCTATCATGAGGCTTTTTTGGAGCTGGATTTTCTATGGGGAGCATGCACTTGCTTACCCCCAATCTCAGTTTTTAGACATGAGTGGTCCCAAGACCAAGGCTTCTACCATGATTTTTAAGAAATGTGGTAGAAAACTAGCTCAGGAAGGCAGGGATGCTACTCCCTGAGAACCCTTTCAGAGCCCCACCTACCTATGATATGTAAAATAGGAGGAGATGGGAATGCTCTACAGTATCCAATGTAACTATGGATACGTAAGAGATGTAGAGAGACCACAGGGAGATTAGTAGAGAAGACATATATTGTAGATGCATAGGGGACGCTGGTAATAAAGTTACCCATAAAACAAATTCTTTCATTTATTTGGAAGATTCCAAAGAAGTTAGTAGCTTCTGTCACCTAGATCGTTGTGGCATCCCGTTGGTTACGACGACGAAGGTTCCAGTTGATTCGATCAATGGAACAGCCTGCTCGTGAAATTAACGTGCAAGTGGCTGAGCACTCCACAGACACGTGTACCCTTAACGTAGTTCTCGGGGATATTCAGCATGACACAGTGTGACAAGGCTGGCCCTTTGAATTACAGGCACAACAGAAACAGGAAGTAAGAGTGAGAGAAAGTTGTGGTGAAAGCGTACAGCAGGGTTTGCCACCACTCCCTGCCGAAACCTCGTGGAACTTTAGGTGTTTTCGCTCAATAAACACTCACAACGCCCGGTCTGGGAATCAAAACCGTGATCCTATGACCGCGAGTCTGCTGCCCTAACCACTGGGCCATTGCGCCTCCATATCACCAAGGTAAACAAATCAACAATGAAGATTTCAAAAGCACAGTAACTAGAGTAAGAACAAGGTGGAAAAAGTTTAGGGTGCTTTTACATCTGCTGGCAACAAATTGATTTTCTCTCTTAGCAAAGGGCAGAATGCATGATGCTTGTGCATGAAGTGTAATACTGCATGGTAGCAAAATATGGGCATTGAATGCAGATGTGCTAAGTCTGGAAAGAAATGAGGTAAGCATGCTCTATATAGGATGTGTTAAGTTAGGATGCATGAACAATGGAGCACAAATGAACTGAGAGAAGGATTGTGCATAAGAGGGATCAAATGTGTGCAAGGGAGGAGACAGAGGTAGTCTAGAGAAGTGATGTGGATGAAGGATAACTGCCAGGTAAATTTTGCCAAGTGATCCAAGTGGGAGGGTGAGGGAAGACAGGTGAAGAAATCATTAAAGGTGATCTCAGGAAGTTGAACCTCATTAAGCTGATGACCAAGTGGCAAAGCATTGTGTTGGAGAACACTTGTCCAAACTATGGGAAAATGAGTGGAAAAGGATAAATATGAAGACACACATAAACCTGAATTAAGACCAACACAGTTTTATGTGCCACTGAGTGTATGTATATATGACACACACACACACACACACACACTGTATAAGATGTGAAGGAAAAAAAAAGAAAAAAGCAGTGCTATGATGATGTTGGTGATGAAAGAAATCAAAATAGACTGTATGTGTGTTAATGATATTACCGGTGATAACTTCAGGGTTAGAGGTGGCGTGAACAAGGTGTGTATGGAATTTACGTCTATCCCTGGCAGTCTAAATATCAATAAGGTTTTATCTGTATTCTTTATCTGTTTATCAATCTTTGGTACACAAATATACAGTCACTCATACATACACAGATTCACACACACACACACACACGTACTTACGTTCACACATCGCTGTTACTATTCATCTTTTGTGTATGTGTAGTATTTCATGTGTAAATACCAAATAGATGAATAGATGGAGATAACATGCATAGATTGATTAAAAGGATGGTAGAAAGTACGGGCACACAGTACACACACACACACACACACACAAGGTGTGTATTATGTATCTGTGCGTATGTGTATATGCGTGCATGTATGTGCGGGCACACACATGGACACTGCAACCAAATAATGGAAGCCGGGAGTCAGATAGGAACGACAAGTAACTCGGCATAAAGGCATTTTACACAGCAATCAATCAACAAAGTGTGTTTGACACATAGAAACAATGGCACATACATATACACAACGAGACACATACACACACAATGAGACACGTATTTATATACACAATGGTATCAGCTATTTCATCAATTACATAGATGACTTGCTTAACTAAAAGTACCAACCAAGGCAGATGGAATCACAGATCAACCAAACGGATAAGGAAGCGTGAGAGTGTATATAGATAAGGGGTGGGGCAGCGTTTTATCTATATATCTATCCCAACATCATCATCATGATTAACATCGTCGCTAGAACAGTATTTAAATTCGAAAAGAAACTAGTCAGGCGGCCACAAAGTCGGGGAGCAGTTCCACAAATGTTAACTGCCTTAAAACGATCCCTGAATTTGTGGCAACGTAATGCACAATAATTGAGAAAGGAGGGGGGAAGGTGGCAGCGGCGGCGGCGGCAATGGTAGCACTGACAGAAGATGAAGAAAGTAAGAAAGAAATAGAAGAAAGAAGAAGCAGAGGGGAGAAGGAGGGTGTAGGCGGAGGTGAAGGAGAGGGAAAGAAAGAATGCAATTTTGAGAAACGAGAGAGAGAGAGTAAAAAACAATAAGAAGATGAAATGGAGATTTGAGAGGATGGAGAGAGTTACAAGCGGCAAAGGTGTGAATCAGGACGATGAACACACACACACACAAAAGATACTAGTTTATACAAATATTTCTCTACATAATTATACACATACATACACATATTTCCCTAACATACTCAGTACACAAACACACACACACACACACACTACAGAAACGTTACAATTCTACTCTTATATTACACAAACATATGTACATCTTGTACTTATAAACACATACTAACATAAGAACTTCCTGAAACAGACACACCTTTAACAAATGCGAGCTTGTATGTGCGTGTGCGTGTGCGTGTATATATATATATATATATATATATATGTGTGTGTGTGTGTGTGTGCGTATGAACATATCTACTTGCATATACGCGTGTGTATATGCATGTATATGTAGGCGACACGCACACATATATATTTACGCACGCACGCATGCGGTATGTCAACATCACAAACGGACAGAACAAAAACAGAAACAGTTGGATTCAACTAATTTATATTGGAGAGGAGGAGGAACATGGAGGATAAAAATACTAATAAAAATTGTTTCCGATTTAAGCACAGGGACAGCAGTTCTGAAGGGAAGTGATTTAGTCGGCAACATCGACCTCCAGTAAACAATAATCCAGGGAACAGTGTCAGTTACAACAGCAACATCATCCTACATTTGTGTTGTTTATCTCCAAATCAGATCTATGATAACAAGCATTCTAGCCGTGACCATCCCGTCTCTTTATGGATATGTAGATGATTTGCATTCCCTAATGAGTATTTGTTTTCACATTAAAAAAAAATGGAAAAAAGGCAGACGAACGTGTGTAGTTCGGAGGTAGATTTGTCAGCTATTTCTAGTAGACTGGGCGAAAGCACATAGAAGATGCTTCTCGTTAGTGCATCTCCGATATATAGTAGGAGAAAAGTGCGCTGAGATGTTGATGGCTTCAGAATGGTGGACAGAGAGAACAGTGTGACAAAGTAGAGGGACAAAATGATTTAGCTTTCTATATTCCCCCTCCTTACACACACACACGTGTGTGTACACACACACACACACACACATATATATAT
>NC_068989.1:86118265-86121415 GCF_001194135.2 Octopus bimaculoides
TATATATATATACATATACACGCGTACGTACTCTAGTACCCGTAAACACACACACAACGATGCGAAGACGTCATAACATCGCACAAACAGGGATGCTGCTTCGAAAACGAAAGTAGGACATGGGTGATAATGGTGACAGTTAATGATGACAATTTGTATGTCGCGTACAAAGTTCATATTTATTTAAAATGAAAGAAGAAAAAAAAGAAAGGGATTGTATGGCAGTCATGTTTTCTCAGATGATTTGGGAGCTAAACGTAGAGGGGAAAAAAAAAAAAAAAAAGGCGCAACGAAACAAATGACAGATTATTTCCGGTTGTTGTTGTCCAATCCCAGGTCTTCCCTGCATGAATAAATTTGAGTATAAGATATAAAAAGCATTCCGGACATGATCATCCCGTCTATTTGTATATTAAGGACCACATCGTTCAATGAGCGTATTTTCAGAGACTCAACAGCTATTTCTAGCAGGTCGAGCAAACACATAAAAGACCCTCACGTTGAGGCGTTGAGGCTAAAGGTTTACAGATGTGTGAGATGTTGAAAAGTTCAAGTAGGTTTGGTGATGCAAACAGGAAAATAGAAGTGAAAACATGAGTACATATATATATTTCATTTAACAATCGGCAAAATATACAGAGTGACTCAAGGACCGAGAGCTTCGTGCCTTGGCACTTATGAAAGGTTTAAGTAGCTATAGCCGAAAATTGAAACAGGTAAACCGAGTTCCACAGCAGCTGCGGGAAGTGAGCCTTAATTTTTGTTAAATACGAAGGGTTTAATGGCTTTAGACGCACGGCTTAGAGCTTACAGATTAGGGCTTATGACTGCGGGCCTACACCTTAGTTTTTATGACTAGTTTTAAGCATAGAGTTTATGACTAAGGCCCTATGACATAACTATGGGTTTAAAGCGAATGGATTTTGGCTTAACGTTTATATAATACGGCTTGGGGCTTTATCACTTAAAGTTCCCAGTTTACAACATAAAACGTGGTTCGTGTTTAGGGCTCTGGGTGGGTAAAGGTTTTTCAGGTTGAAAAATAACGTTTATAAGAAATAAAATATTTGCATATGGTAGATAGGAGCTGAGTCAGCTCTTGAATAGTAAGTATCTATGCTGTACACCACTCCTAAATATTTCATGTGTATTCAAGACGTGTGGAGAGGAGATAATGAGATTGTGCGGCGTTCATGCATGATATGGTATTAGGAACGCAACCAACAAAGGAGGAACCTATGCGGAGTCGATCAACTGGTATAGAAATAGTAGCTAAAACTGCCTCAAATCAGTTACCGTGTTAAGGACAGAGATAAAGTAGTTGTAGATACTACCTAGAATGAGGCAATGATCACAGGTGGAATGCTTTTGTTTATAGGTCGGTTGGATTTGGGCTGACCTGGGGTTAAACAGAAAATAATCTATGTGAAATGAAGTGGCTACAAACACGGAAATTCGAAACCAGGTCAAGCACTTAAGAATGATAGCAGTAGTAGTGGGTAACTTGTGAAGGATTGTGTGACATTCATGTGTCTCTTGAGAGAAATAACTCTGATCAGGCAGTAAAACGGTTTCTATCGATTACACACAAGAAATAAATGAATGGTGACGAGGGATAAAAATGCAACCCCGCCAAGATTTGAACCCTGGGTGTCAAGGGACGTAACTAATTGCCGAATGATTGTCCAAAGCACCACCAGTTCTGTAACGGTCGCACTTAAAAAACAGTATAACAAACAAATAAGAATGGAAATTTGTTTTAGACAATCTAAAAACGATACCACTATGTGAGGCGTGGCGCTTATCCATTACCGATTGAATAAACAAGTCTTCTGTAACCTCTTACTTCATAGGTGTTTTAATCAAACTCTGTATTTGCACATATATATATACACACACACACAAATAACCATGCGTGTATGTATATAAATATACACATATATAAAAGACATACAGATATAGGAATGAATATTCATGTACATGTATGCATGTATGTATATATATATATATATATATATATACATACACATAAGTATGTGCACATGTGAAAAAGCGGGGGTGGGAGAAAAATCAGACTTACCTCATCAGATAGCTGTTGTAGAATCATGATCACAAGTTTCACCGACTAATCTGTATGTTGTGGTGGTGACTGATAATCTTTCACTGTTCCTAATCTATCCGGGTGTCTATCTGTCTGTCTGTCTCTCGCACCCCTTCAATATATATATTCAGTTTCGGTTTCTCACTAACTTACACAGATAGCGGTCCGACTTTGTGGTCTAATTTAATTAAACCGTTTCATTTGACATCCCGAATTGTGTTCTCGCTTTTTTCTTCTTCTTCTTGTATAGTCTATAGTTGGTAGTTTCGCCACACAGACACATATATAGACAGAAACAAGACTATATGTATATATATATATATATATTAGATATCCACACAAGCGTGTGTTTATATTTCTATGAGTATATGCTATGTATTTAAATATTATACGGCTATGTATATTTGTATACCATATATCTATATGACAGTATATAAATATAAACACAGATGCGTGTTATGTTCGAACCTTATATATTTAATCTAAATTCGATATGCAGAGATCGTTCATTGATGTAACTGATGTGTTTTTACTGCTAGAACTTCATATTTCTCTATACACGTTATAGATGTCTGTATATCGCATTCATACATGTAAGCTGAGCTGCGGAAAATAGATATGCAATATATATACCTTATAATACTGTTTGAATATGTTTTGTAATCTATATTAAGCTAAAATTATATGTTTGCGTTTTACTTTCCTTAAATCTATGGTACGTTTCTACAGTGTGTGTCTTGCTAATAATATTTGATAGACTACAGCTGGTTAAGTGAATGTGTGTGGTGTAATGTATGTATATATGGTGTTATGATGTGAATGTAGTGCAGCGGTGGTCGTTCTATCTATCTTCTTCCTCCTCCGCCACCTTTTCTTTAAGAAAAGCCAAGAGATGTCAGGTTAATCCAGTGTAAGAACAGAGCGACAAGAAAGCTGCCGTCCTATTCGGCCAAGCCGGGCTTTTGTAGGCAGACGTCCGCATCAAGATAGAGTTTAAGTTAATTGAGTAGAGTGGTTGTAGCAGTTAGTAAAGAACGAATACTATATAT